>NC_053411.1:14691221-14991221 GCF_016859285.1 Xiphias gladius
GAAGGCTGCTCCGAGGTGGTCATCTTTGTACTAAGATGACCAGTGGTTGATCCTGTCTCAGTTGTGGCTCTTTCATTTGGGGTCACAGTGGTGGAGGACAAGAGTGAGTTGTTGGAAGTTTCTCCTGAACAATGAAGACAGCCGTAATAAAGCTATGGAAATCAAAATGTGATTGTTTCCACTGAACTGATTTCTTTAATGACTCCCTACAACATACTAGAGGCAGTCTTTGTACTGGCTGAGTCTCCCTCAGTGGTGGTTATTTTGTTTGGGGTCACTGTGGTGGTGTTGGTGGCAGCTGTAGTAGTGGTGCTGGTGGGGGTGGTGGTCGTGGACAGCACTGGCTTGTCTGGAGTCTGATCTGCAGTGTAGATGTAATATAAAATAAGAAAAGAAAAACAAACCTTGCCGTAAACAGTTTTCATTGGAACTACTTCCTCAAGAAAACATATCCCTGTGAAAGCAGCAGTAGCCACCAACACTTTCATCAAAACTGAGATAGACCCTCTCACCATTTTCTCCGTGGCAGATAAATGTGAGCTGCCTGCCACACTCTTCATCTGACCACTGGCCTGCCTTGCCCAGATTAGTCGCAATGCAGTTCTGCTTCCCTCCGACATTATTAGGCTCTCCGACCATCCAGTAGCGGTAGGTGGAGTCACTTTGATCGGACCATTCCCGAGTCCTGCACAAAGAAACAGACGTGTTGCAGAATATACTGGAGCGCCTTTTATTTTGTTTTAACAAAAAAAAATATCTATTGTTATCATTATCTAATATAGATGTGCTGAACATTTTTTGAAGGTATAGGCATGGCCCCTAATTTTCATTGACACTGAAATGAGAAAGAAAAAAATGTTACTCAAAAACACAAGTTTCAACCTCATGGTGGCGCCACAGGAAAAGTCAGGGGATCACTAAATCCAGTTGGATTCGTCCGCTGGGGTGAATCCACAATTTCACAGCAATCCATCAAATAATTGTAGCGATATCTCAGTGAACCAAAGTAGAGGAAAGGCGAAACCGCTCAGCCAGAGCCATGTTTCTGATGTGGCTAAAAAGCTAGTAAGAGGACCTCAAGCTGTTTCCAAGCTCTCAGTTACTTATTCTGTTTTTCCTACCTCTGCCAATGTTGGCTTTCTGCCGTGTTTTGTGCATTTATTTGATTCTGCCGTGGCATTTTTGTCAGTTTCACAACGTAAAAGAAGAAGAGGAAAAATAAGGTGTTACGACTGAGGGGTCGCTATCTCATGGTGTCACTTTGAAAGTAGCCACTTGTCCATCAAACAAAGAGACACGTCTGACACATTCCAGACCTGTAGAGGCCAATCCAGACGCTCCTGTTTTTGGCCAAAAGCTGTATTTCCTGGTTCTCTTTCTCGTCTCTAATACTGGCCAGGTCTGTGTAGCGCTTCCTGCAGTACCGCCGAGCGTCAGACCAGCTCATCTCCTGCTCAACAAAAATGAAACGCTCACTGGTACCGGTTGTACCTGTGAGGAAAACAGAGAGAGATTAGAGAAAGACCTTCTTGACATCCAGTGGTGTGCATCGAAGTAATAACGCAATACGTCAAATCATTTGTGTCCATCTAGTAATCTATTTGAACCAAGACCATCATAGCAGACGAAGGGGTTTCTCAGGAAGCACTTCGAGTCCTCCCACATCCCTCCACTCCACATCTTCACACACATCTGGTCCCCGAGGAAGTTGTCAGGCTGACCAAAATCCCAGTTCCTGTAGTCGCCCCCATCGTCTCTGTAGTAATGGCTGTCTGAAAATGACCACCTCCAGCTGGTGAGGTTATCGTGCAGCCCGATCCAGGCCTTCTCTGTAAAGCCGCTGGTGGTGTCCTGAGCTGCGTTCACCAGCCTGTTCATGTCCTTTATGTCAAAGACGGTGGCCAAGTCAATGTACCACTCCCTGCAGTACTTCTGGGCCTTCGGCCAGGGCAGAGCGGTGCTGATGAAGTGGTACTGAAGAGGTTGGCAGTGGGTAACCGTACACAGACCTGTGGATGGAGGACACTGGGGTTTGTCAGTAGGAAGTCACTCGCTGTCTGTGAGTCAAGATATGTCTCAGGGTTTTGCAAGATGGTTAACAAGAAAAAACAAGATTAGAAGACTCTACAGTCGTGCTAGCGGCTCTGTGAGACGCAAGTATAATATTTACAATGCTCACCAAAGCAAGTTAGTGGGCATTCAGGCTGAAAACAACTGTGAACCCTCCGGGGACCTGTTGCTTCAGGCACCAGCGAGATGATGAAATACAATCCAGAAAGTTGAGTTTAAATAAAGGATCCCTGAATGTGAAGATTTATCAGACGCCAAAATGCCACACAGCTGTTTATAATACTCAGAGATAGAACTTTACAACTATGGAAAGTTGCCTCCGCAGCAATTATTTTATCTTTCGTTGCGACAATCGAAATGAAAACGGCAGAAATTCAGTACAGCGTCCAAATTAAAAAGTAATTTAGGGGGAATGTGCACTTGCACGTATGTGATCGGCCGCCGCAGCACGTTGCCAGATCACGCGGCGTTGCGACAAAAGCTGAGCCAGGTTGAACCTTTTTGCGAAACAGCTCAGCATTTCCAAAGTCGGTCCGAACGCGGCCTGAGAGTCGACAGCCATGCCAGCAGCTCTGTGGGGTTGTACTTAGGCACAGCAGCGCTTTAACCTACATGCTAAAGTGCTCACAGTGACAGTGTTAAAACGCAATTATTTTGACCCGCTGGTGGCATTAGAGGTAAAATTAGTGGATCACCGGAGGCTTTATCCTCTTGGGAACGTGAATGTCTGTACAACATTTCACAACAACCTATTAATTACTTGTCGAAATGTTTCGGTCTGGACCAACATGGTGGGCCGACTATCACTGCCATCCTCAGAGCCCACAACGCTAGCATGGGTAAAAACATTCGTAACACTTTTTCATTAAGTCGTACATACTTTGACCTCTTTGCGGCTGTGAACAACCTTTCAATGACACGATCTTTATCGTTAAAATGCTCAGAACTCACGTCCATAATAAGGCTTATAACCTCTGACAATAGAAGTACTAATTGTTTGGTAGTCCTCCTCTACCTCAGGCCTGAAAGATAAAGACCGGTAGGTGTTGTCCTGTGGGTTCCTTGACTAAGACGTTAAAATCACCGTGTTTATAAGTTACTGTAGCCAGTGGATGATACTTAATCAGGGTAGGTGTCTTAAGAATGACACTATCACATATTCCTGGTACTTAATTTTCATTTCATAATATATTCAAACAGTATTCATGGTATATTTACAACTCGTTAAGCAAAAACTGACTCTTTTTTCAGGTACATTCTGCATTTTTTTTTTTTTTCATGTAATAATTATTAACTACAGCATTTGACAGCGTTGGAAGTCTTTTCGAAACACAAATATAATATTTACCTGTGAGCAAAAGGAGGAAAGACTGTCTCCACTTCATGTCCGGTCAGATTTCGTCACACTTTTCTTTTTTTTCTTTTTTTTTTGCTGCAACACACACATGAAAATTGTAACTTTTGCCAAACAATAAATTGGTAGTAAAAGAGGATCAAACTGACATTCTTAAATCTCTTACACTTCCTAATAAGCCTTCAGAAATAAGGTGCAAGAGTACATTTACTTAAGAACTGTAATTATTTAGTTATGAGTATTTGTCCTTTACTCGCAAATGTTATTTCCACTACACTACATTTCAAAAGAAAATTGTACTTTTTACTCCACTACATTTATTTGACAGATAATTACTTTGCAGAACAAAATTGTACACAGAAAAACCAGGACTTATCATAAAATTCGGTGCAAAATGTGTTAAAGATTAGACTACAAAACTGCATATAATGTAGTTAAAATAAGCATAAACTCAGATACATTAAAATGCTACTTAAACATTTATGCATCAGTAATAATGACCCACAAAGGACTTGTACTTGCAATGGAGTATTTTTACATCATGTAGTACTACTGTTACCAAAATAAAGTACCTTAAAATATACTGTTCATTGAACATTTTTTTACACCTTCGATTTAGAAACACAAAATCTCCACAAAAAAAGAAAAAAAAACATAGGAAAAAAAAAAAACTTTGTATTTCTTGCTTTTTTATTTCTTATTTCTAGCCTCTCAAAACCTGCATCGATGCATTCTGGAATTAAAATTAAGATGCTAATATTATCGACTTAAGGCACATGCTTTTGCAGATAGCTCCAAATACTGCTGTTAAAATAAAGAAATTCAAGCATATGACAAAGAAGTTTTATTAAATTTAATCTTAAAGCAAAATATTACATAAAGCGGCCCACTTACCTGTGGCTGCTTCTTCGAAGAGTTGTGCTTGTCTCTGGATTTTTATTTATTCTTCGACGTCACTAATTGCAGACACACACTAACGGTGTCGTGCACAAGCAGGATACAATTTAAGAAAATATGTTTTTTTGCTGAAGTTGAGGAAATCTTCTCACCAGACAAGTTCCTTTCCTTCTCTACATGTTTTCTCTGCACCGAGCGATAAGACATGATTCCCAGGAGCAGAACAGGTTTTGGTTGTAAGGCACAAGAAGCCTCGGGGGCTTGAAAGGTCACCTAGCACAAGATACTTTTTCTACTTGGCTGAGATGAGCTGCAACCAAAAACATCTCGGAATAATAGGAGATTTTTCAGCGGAGGTGTTTGCTTTCAAAAAGGTCAAACTTGCCTGGGTACTGAAAAAAATGGACAAGTAGATGAGGAGTTCATGGCTTTCAGCTTTATCACCGAATCTGTGTGTCAGAAGAGTAATGCCAATGAGTTACCTTGTGAAACAAATGATTTTATTTTTGTTTACTTTGTATTTCTATGCATTTTTTTTTGCCTATTCATGTTTTCTACTAGTTTTTTTTGGGAAGGCGGGGTGGGACAAGGGTACTATGTGAGCCTTCAGTTTCTTGGCGTAGATGTTTCACTTCTTATACCGGTTTTTATGCCGCTGTATGGCGGAATGCGTATCTAATCAAATCTGAGAGACTGTAATAAGCCCAAAGACTGGATTTAAATCAACAGGTCCTCCTCAGTTTCAGTGATTGGGACAAATAAAAGTTTTGCTACTCGATAACTAGTCAGTGTCAAGAAAAACTACTACGGAGTCCAGAAATTTTACCACTGCAAACATGCACGCAAATGTCTCTGCAGGTCTATAAAGAGAATCTCAGTGAAGCATTGTGCAGCCTTGAGGTACCAAACAAGCTGGTGCAACTTATTTTCAGGAGGATGGTGGATGAATCAACACTAGAACTGAACACATTCTGCAAAAGCACGGAAGAAAAAACAGCCACGTTAAAGTTTCAAACATGCGGACAGAAGCATGCTGCAGCCCAAAGAAAGAAAACAGACCATTGGAAACAAACTACAGTTCCTTTTAATTTTATTACAAAAACAAAAACAGGATTTTTCAGAATTAACAGTACAACATAGCTACTGCGAAAGAACAAAATAGGGACAAAGAGGAGGACAAGTGCGATGGAGACAGTGTGTATGTGTGTGTGCCTGTCTGCATACGTTTACAAACCCATTTTAAAAAAAATTAATCAGAAAATGTGCATCTGCCCCCCCCTTTCAAAAAAAAGACAAAATGTTCCATCTTATTTCCACAATTTAACAAACACTGAAGAAAACATGAGGGAAAAGTGAAATGTAGATGAGGAGGTGGAGAGGACAGAGGGGCGAGGGATTCATAAGCTTCTCAGTTTTATATAAAACACTTGGCAGAGGATATGTCAAGTCTTGTCTTTTATTATCCATTAGTTAAGAAAATCATCTTTTTAAACAGAAAATAAACAATGCTTGCAATAAAAACCCATTTAAACACACACGCACACACGCACGCGCACATACAGACACACACACGCACACACACACACACACACACACACACACACACACACACACACAAACATGAAACCCTGATGGATGGATGGATGGAGATGGGAGGTGGAAACAAAAGAGAATGAGGAAGGAATGAAGAGGAAAAAAGCTAATGAATGAAGTGTGTGTGTGTGACCGTCCTGCTGGTTCTTTCTTAACATTTCAACATGACACTTCACTGACCAACACAAAAATAAGGGGCTTCTACGTCTATATACACATCGTGTGTCTGAGCGTGTGTGTGTTTGAGTGAAGTGTATGAGTGAAAAAAAGAGCCTGTTGGGGTAGAAGGAAGGGTCAAGGGTCAGCTAGGTTTGGCAGTATGTGTGTTTGTGTGTGTGCGTGTGCGTGTGTGAGAGAGACACATTTAGGACCGTCGCTTCTTCTTGCTGGGTGGAGCCGATGACCGGACCTTTCTCTTCCTGTTGGAGGTGTCCTCATCCTCGTAGTGACTTTCTCTGTCAGCTAGAAGGTGAGAAGAGCAGAAATGACGTAATTATCATTTTAAACAATTAACAACTGTTGTGTTGTGTTGTGGGGTTGCTGAGGAAAACACAAAAAGAAGTAATGTTCTAATTTATAATTTTCATACAGAACTGACTGTTGAGGAATAAAGCTGCAGACACAAACCTTTCCTGGCTTCTTCCTCCAGCTCGTCCCAGTCTTTACCGCTCTCTTCCTCGCTTCCCAGCGACGCACTGTAGTCTAGATTGTGTCAGAGTCATGAAACACGTAAGTAAATTTAAAGGCATTAATTAAATACCATTTCAGCCTGAATGAAAACCTGCCACTATGACCTGTTCTGCAGTAAATACAGTTTCAGCAAACGCTGAAAATTAGTTTCACCCTGTTCTAAAAATGTTTTTCGTTATCGCTCAGTGTCTGTCAGTGATTTTCTTGATTAAATCAATAAATCGCTTTGTGTACAAAAATGTTTTTGACCAACAGTCCAAATTTTCAGTTTACTGCCATATGATGAAAAGCATCACATCTTCACATTTAAGAAGCTGGAACCAGTGAATGTTTTGCGTTTTTGTTATAAAAAAATGTTTCTATTAATTCCTAAAATAGTTGCTAATGTATTTTTGTTGATTGACTAATCATTGCAGCTCTGCACAGATGTCACAGAACAAAGAAACTTTCACCAAGTCGTACCAGAGTCCTCTGTCTCGGAGCTGTAATCCTCGTCGCTGTCTTCCTCCTCGTCCTCCTCTTCGTCTGCAGACGGGTTGAACGTTTCATCCTCCATTTCGGATTCCGAATCTTCCTCCGCACCACTTCCCTGAGAAAATAATTAGACACGGCAAGACGGATATGACCACAAACACAAAAATGCTGAACACAAGTAAAAAGTTGCTGCTGTAATTGTATTGTTTGCAATTACTTATGAAAGTAAGAAAAAAAAAAAAAGGGGGGGGATCTAAACTACTATTATTTTCTGCTCAGTTTCAAGAACTTAATCAAAAACTTGGTGCCGTTTGTTTCCTTCGTAGCAGAAACCTGAATCCTACATCCACTGTGCTGAACGTACCTCGCTCTCCGGGTCTAAGAAAGACCAGCCTCCCTGCTCGAAGAAGCCCTCGGGATCATCGACGATGGTCTTCATGATCTTGGTCCAGTTCAGAGACTGGACTCCCTCTGTGTACTTGATGTCACACGAGCTGAGAGAGAGAGAGACAGGAAACGTGAATACACAAAAACCAGAGCAGCAGATGTCATATAGACGTTTAATCCAAATAACATATCGAACAAGTTAAAATAAAACATTAACGTTTCTACTGGGCCTTACTTGAGCCACTCCTTGATGGGGTCGAGGGAGTTGACGGGCACGGCGTTGATCATGGTGACCTTCTTGTTGTAGTCCTTGTAGACAATGACCACGTCGAAGTTCTTCAGGTGGAACTGCACTCGCTCAAAGTGGACCAACTCCACCTCGTCCAGAGTGACGACGAACGGTGGCTGGACATGGACAAAAAATAAAAAGATTTCTATCAGAGAGAGAGGACAAAAGAAATTGACCAGTGTTTTGCTAAACTACATTAATATTGAAGAAAACTCATTAGAAACACACACACACACACACACACACACACACACACACACACACACACACACACACACACACACACACACACACACACACACACACACACACACACACACACACACACACACACACACACTTCATGAATAAAAAATATGCTTAATATTTTAAAATAAGACATGGTTATATTTTGAGTACACCCCCAGACGACTGTTTATATGTTGTTGACCAATTTCAACAACTACAGGTTAAGCACCCAGGACATTTTCTGCAGCTGGTTAAATGTTTGTTGTTTTTTTTTTTTTTAAATGAGATAAAACTTGTCAGACCACTGTTCTTCAAGACTAATTTTATCTACACACCAAAGTTAATCCTTTTGACTTGTTTTCCCAGAACAAAACAAATTTCCTGAAGGTTTTGAAAGCTGATGAGGAATGAATCTGTTGTGTCGATGCCAAGTGGCCTGACAACCAAGTAGAAACGGTGCTGCAGCGGTTGCAGGCTTGCTCAGTGTTCTCACTCACCCATTCAGTAACATTGACAAGGGAACTGGACGTTGGTTGTAGTAGGCAGGTACTCCTGTAGGGGGCACCCTGGAACCTGGAAACAAAGATGCATCAGTCCAACTGCTTATGGAGCTGTCCACACCCTCCATCTACTCTTATTTTTACATTCACGTCTGTCGTAGAATTTGCTCAAAGCAGGATCAGTCGGTTTCTCTCACCCCAGGTCTCTGAAGGGCACCTCGAACTCCAGCTCCTCTTTAGTCAGCGTCTCCACCTTCTCGATGAAGTTCTTGAAGGCCGACTTGAGCTTGTGCCTCATCTCCCGCTCCATCTGCTCGGCGTACAGGTCGTCCCGGTCGTGCATGTGTTGGTGTTTGCCCAAGTCTGTGGTGATCTCCCCGACCTCCGTGTAGAACTGGACGTCTGTGTGGCGTCTCTTACCGAACATGATGGCGTTCTGGGGAGGGGGGGAAGAAACGAAACATTAACATCCTAAAATTATACTTAAGGCCATTTTGGTAGAACATACAGATGCATGTTTCCTAATACAGAGTTTCTGTGGGGTTCACCAAGTTCCATTCAATGATTTTAACACCAGATAAATGCTGTTTAACACCTTTTTCATGAACATTCTGGCCAAAGTAGGAAAGTATGATGGAACATAACCTAGAATTATTTATCATCATCATCATCATCTCATTTAATCAGTACTTTCCAGCTGTACAACAGTAATTCCTGATGATAAACTTAATAACATTAACATGACGTGGATAAGCGGCATATAATGGATGGATGGATTAACCAATGAAAAATGACTGGTACATTTGCTACAGGTGGCAAAAGAAAATATTTAGGACTTTTGTACATTAAATTGAGGGAACTTATTGAATTTAGTGCTTTCTAAGACATGCAGATACCCTGTAGTTATCTCTGGGGGGGGACCACTACTACTACTACTTTGTTAGCTTAGCTTAACATAAAGACTGGAAACAGCTAGCCTAGCTGTCTAAAGCTCACTCATTAACACGCTACATATCCAATTTGTTTAATCCGTGCAAAAAAAACAAAGTGAGAACGAAAACGACAATTTCCCCCCATGCTCAGTCTTAATGCTAAGCTAAGCTAATAAGCTGCTGGCTGTTCCTTCATATTTACTGTACAGACGAGGGAAAAAAAAAAAAAAAAAAAGCAAAAAAGCTTATTCCACTAAATGTCGAAGTATTCCTTTAAGGAGAAGATCCATTACTTGAGCTTGAAAGTGTGCTGTGGCAAGACGGGTGAGGTAATAAACACACCTTGAGGTGGAAGTGCAGTACAATGATCATCTCCCCGTCACATGGCTGGAAGATGGCGTGTTTGATATTGTTGTAAAGGATGTCCACTTTGTCACCGCGGACTGACGTGAAACGGAAACCTGTACGAGGAGACCAGAGAAGTTAGCTTCAAGCCTTCACACCGCACTGGTGACAGTTCTCAAATTCACCAGACTCGTGTTCAGCGCAGGAAGAAATAAGCGTTTCTGTTTGGTCACCATTAGTATGTGCCTCCAGCGATCCCTGCATCCTCTTCTGTGCGATGTTGGGTCTGATGTAGAGGTCTTTGAGCTTGGGGTTGCTGCGGTTGAGGTTGATGACCAGCGAATCTTGCTTGACAATGCCCTCCTTCTCCTTCTCTTCGGCCTCTCGCGTCTTGTAGCGTTTCTGTACCTCCTTGATGATGCGGAAAGCGTTCTGCAGGTTGGTCGAGGGCACCGACGTGTCGCCGGGAGCCTTCAGGTTGGACGCTCGGTACGTGCTGAGGGGAAAGGGAAGGAGTTGACAGGTGTAAATGGTATAATTAGAATTATAAGGATGATTCAGGAGGATTATGAGCTTCAGAAAAAAAGGACTTTTAAAGACAAATTAAAAAAATATATACTACACCACAATAATAAAAATTACCAGTTATACATACATTACACAAAAATTTAAAATTATCTTCAAAACATTAGATGAAAAACTTACAATTCTTATAATAAAATCATTCTATTTCAATCCATCTGCTTGCCAAAACATCAAATTAGACTTCCAGCACCCTGGACTGGAAATGTAGGAAATATTCAGTGATTATTTAGTGAATAATAAAAGACTCACATTTCTTTGACAAATGTGGCGTCAGGGTTGGGGAAGATATTTCCCTCCTGTCGTCCCAGAGAGCTGCCAGGGACGTAGAAGTTGATCCTAAGGTAGGTGTAGTCTCCTTCTACAGACATACTGATATTCTGGACGGGAGAAAAGGGAAAAAGAACAAAACAAAAACAAAGATCAGTCAATATGAAAAGACTCCTGGGAAATAAATAGGTTTTAAATCTGTTGTCATCAATAAGGGAAAAAAAAAAAAAATTCAACGAAAAGAAATGCTGATAAGACAGTTGAAGATAACCGCAATGTACCTTAATGGTGGCGATGTGGAACGGTGTGGCGATACCGAAAACGGGCATGACGACAGTCTCGTACTTCTTGTCAATGAAGATCTTCATTTCTCTGATGTCTTTTTCTCTGGGCATCTGAGAGACGTTCTTATAGGACACGTTAGATTTTCTGGCCCTGAGGGGGAAAAGAGAGTGGACTCAATTAATGACCACAAAGTTAATTACAGCTCTGTTAATTTCCAGGGCTACTGCTGCTACCTGCTGCTCTCTTTAGGTTAGGGAGGGACTGATTGGTGTTGACTCTTTAAGTTTTAAATACTTTCCCCATAATGTTTTTTTTTTTTTCTTGATTCACATACCGCTTTGAGACACAAATCCACTTTTACTTCCCAAAACTAAAACAAATAGATCAATTTTAACCTATCTGGCTGCAGGTGTAAAGTTCAGATGCCGCAACTAGTAACATTCAAACCTTAATTCTTTTGTTCTATCTTCTAGTGCCCCCTTCAGGCCTCCACCACTCACTTCTGAATCTGCTGCTCTCCCTTCTGCTCCGTCAGACGACGCCTGGCTTCTTCGTTCAAATGATTGGCCAGCTCCTTCTGGTGCGCCCGCCTCTTCTCCTCCGCCGTCATCTCATTCTGAGTTTGACAACAGACACAATTTAGTGACCACGCAGAGAAACCAGAGTCAAAGATTATCTTATTATATTTAAAAAAAAAGAAAAAAGAAAAATGAAAAACCACGACACACATGCAGAATACAGACATGTGTTACAGCTTTGGATGGTTAGGAAAAAAAAAAAAAAAAAAAAAACCACTCACTAAAATGAAAATGAAAAACTTTTTCCCATCAGCAAGTGGATTTTTATAACTAAACCAGTTCAGCCGATGAGATTTTAGAAGAAACAATGAATACTTACCTTCCCAAGTAGCTGGTAGAGTACAAAAACATTCACACTCTTAGTTATTGACAGTCTGTCAGTGTGGCAAATAAACACTGATCACCAGCCGCATATTTAACGACACACTCACTCTGGTTCTGTCTGCGAGCAGCGCTGCACTCCGAGCTCCCTTCCCCAGCAGCTCCTCGGCGTCGTCGCCGTCTTCCTCCTCATCCTCCTCATCGTCATTCTGAGAAACACACAAAAACAAGACGCACCAAAATATGTTTCATTAAATTTTCCTTTCTGTCCGCTCCTACTCTCCGTGGTCGCCTATACTGTATTTTAAAATCAGACGAATTCACAACAAAAATTGGGATTTACATAGGCTTCTATTTTAAATAGTATAATGACCAGCAGTCATGACCGAGCCGCTGAGCCGCAAATGAAAATTATTATTTTACTATCACTAAAGTCAGACAAAATGAAAATACTACATTGGCTATATTTACATGTAAAATGCGTGAAGTTTTAAAGCAACACAAGGTTGTCATATTCAAGCACAGCCAAAAAGCATCAGTTTCCTTCTAAAAAAAAAAGGAGCTGCAAACGTGCATTTATGCTTGTAGACCATGAAAAATGTCACCAAAACAACTCTAAACTATGTTAGAAATGTGGCTGCTGAAGAACAGAACGCTGCACATCTGAAACGTTTCCAGTGGATTTTGAAACCACGACCGAGCCGTGACTGAGCCAAATGCTGTGCTATTGTAATCAAGACTACAACACAAACAATACATTAAAAACAGGGGGGGGGGGGTGTTAGTTATAATGGAAATAAATGGTCTATATATGTATGTGCATATAAAAGACCCATTAAATACATGCTATAACAACCCAATCATTAACCTTGAAAATACATTAAAATCTCAATATAGTTGCAAAAAAAAAAAAAAAAGAAAAGGAAAACTGATAGAATGTGGATCAACTGGTATAATTTAAAAATATTTAGAAATGACAAATAGGTTTCTCTTCAGCCTCAACTTTGTTTTGTTTGTGCAATTACTTTCAAAAAGTTGAATGTAAACAGACACCCACCTTCAAGAAAATTCCCACATTTTTAATCTTCTTCTTAACTGGTGTGAGTATCGTGGCAGCCTCTTCCTGTTACAGAAACACATCGGGTTGTTAGACGCTGTAGAACGGAGTGAAGAGATTTAACTTTTGTGCAAAAGCTGATTTGGATTGTAATTTTTATATAGTGGCAATCATATCAAGTGACGGAGAAACACTAAAATGTGACATCAAAATCGGAGTATACACACCAGCAATGCTCATATTAAGGAATTCCTTATAAACTAAGAAAAGATCTGATCCTAATGTTCTGTTATGTACACAAATGAAGACCCCTGAACAGCTCTTTTTAAGCAGGGAAAGTATCTTACCTCATTGATCTGTATTGTGTCGCCAATAAACAAGGCATACTTTTTCTGCTCTTCCTTCTTGCCATCTTTATTCACGAGGTCAGCAAAACCCAAACTGATGCTGAACACCATGCCTGGAAGAGACACACACACACACACACACACACAAACAAAATCTGGTTATCAAGTTATCAGAGACCACCATAGAAAAGAAGAACGAAAGTTCCAGTATCTTCAGGTAATTAATAAAAAGTATAAAAACACAAAAACAAATTCTCACCTTTTTTCAGTTTGTACTGGTTTTTAGTGTTCAAAACCAACGAGCCTTCTCTGAACTCAATTCCCATTGCAAAGCTGCAAAGAACAAAACAAAAGTGACGATAAGAGTATAAAAGTGTGCGAGGACGTGGAAAGGAAAGGTGGCATTTGTGTGCATTTACCCGAGGTTTTTGGTCAGCTTTGATACAAGGTCTGACTTCTCCTTCTTCACGTACTCCAGAACAGCGTTGTAGGCGTCGCAGAGTTTGACACCTGTGAAGGAGGCATGTTTATAAATTTTTATAAAGAGAGAAGCACACACAAATATGCTCAACATGCTCATTGTTTTTGTGTTTGGTGACAAGGACCTCACCGCTTATGGTAACTACCCACATCTTCTGTTTATTCTAGAGTGATTAGCAAATTTGTTGTTTAGTCATTCAACAGAACATTAATCAGCAACAATACTTGATTATTAATTTTAGCCATATTTCAAGGAAAAAAAAAAAAACTTGTTGCAGCTTTTAAAATGTGAGGATTTGGTGCTTTGCTTTGTCATATAAAACAGCCTTTGAGTTTTGTTAC
The DNA here is from genome assembly GCF_016859285.1 of Xiphias gladius. NCBI lineage: Eukaryota > Metazoa > Chordata > Actinopteri > Istiophoriformes > Xiphiidae > Xiphias > Xiphias gladius. Next base: position 14,705,243 of record NC_053411.1, read on the forward strand.
TGTTTGAATACATCTCCATGGGGTCCTACAAGTTGCAATGGACAATTTTCACTGCAATTTATCAAGAGAATATTTGATTTGATTTAATTTGATTTGATTCAATTAATGAAAACATTTGCTAGTTGCAGTCCTAGTTCTTTCCCACCACAACAGTTTTACACAGACCTTTCCGTTTTACAAAATTACCTCGATCTGCGATACATTAGAAAAATGATGTATGTGTAAAAATGTTGAGAACTATCACTTAAAGAAAAGAAATTACTAAAAAAAAAAAAAAAAAAAAAAAAATCACAATTCAGACCAGAAACTTGCTGCCACTTGCTATTTCTTGGATCGCTATCAAATGTCGAGTCGCTAACGTCACACCTGGTGGCTTCAACAAGTACCCCAGGCTCCCCACGCTCCTAGCATGCTCCAGAACCCACCGTGTTTGAGCTCTTTGAGCAGCTCCTCCTCCACCTGCAGCAGGAAGTTGTAGTTGTCCTGCATCTCCTGAGGGGGGTCCACCATGAGGGTTCGCACCAGGTTGGAGCAGTACGACTTGTAGCGGATCCCCATGGCACACGTGATGGCACCGAAGTGCATGTGGTTCTTATCGCTGGTAGAGAGAGAGAGAGAGAATTGTGCCAGTTAAAATGATAGAACAGTTTAATTTAGGATCAGCTAAGCTTTTCTCTCTTGTCAACGTGTAGCGGGGTCAGAGGCCAGAGCATTAACCCTTACCCTGGAGCTGGGAGGGGAGTCAGGGTCTTGTTTCTAGAGCACTTCAGTAGGATGAACCCCAAAACAAAGCCCGATATCTGGGAGACCTGATTACGTACCATTTGCCAAATCACTACTCTTTACTGCTGTTCTTTGCCACTGTTGTGGTTGAATACAGGCTGGTAGAGCTTCAGTTAGTTCGGAGCATATTTAATCCATACCAAAAATCAAAGTGAAAAAACAAGCTGTCGTGGGCAGATTTTTCTTTAAACCTTAAGATAAAGCCAGGCTAGCTAAGCTAACTGCCTCCTGGCTGCAGCTTCATATTGAACAGACATGGCATTGAACTATACATCTAACTCTATGCTCATCACCCAAAATGTCAAAGTATTCCTGTAACCGTTATTTATTTGGTTGCGACAAATCGTTCGCTCTCGGATAAACTTTTTCAAATCTTTAGGGATGAAACAATTCACAATTTTAATAACTGAGTAATCTCTAAGTAATTTTTTAAAAAGGAAAGTTGGGTTTTGAAATATTGGTTGAACATAAAGAATTGTAAGCATTTTCTCTATTATTTGACATTCAACAGCCAAAAACAATTGAGAAAATAATCACCACATTAAATGAATAATAAAAAATAATCATTAGTTGTAGCCCTATAAAATTTGAATTGTGACAAATTGAAAAAAAGGGTCCAATAAGTCATTTTAACCGCACAGATGTTCAATCAAAAAACCGTCCTGTTTTCATATAACAATAACCATCAGCTTTAACAAAACCACAACGTTTCACTGTGTCTCGGTGAAGACAAGGTGAGCTACCTGACAACGCTGAACTTGAGGCTATAGTTTCCTCCGCTCTGAATGATGGGAGGATAACACATCTCCACTGTGGAAGGATCGGCACCGCCCAGGTACTTCTTCTCCTCGATGGCCTTCTCTACCGACTCGGCCAGCTTACTGTGACGCACTTTCTGTTGGGGAGGGATTATAAAAAACAGGAATAGTTCAACACAGGCTTCTGGACGTTTACCTCACACTGAAGTTTTTGGAGAAAGTACTACTTCTTATGCCCTTTATAGACTAATTTTATCAAAGTCAACACATTCCTAAAATCTGGACTATTTATTTGCAAAAACAGGATGCTTTCCGCAGTTAATGTCCCTGTTGAATCCCACCCACTGCTTCTAGAAAGCTTATTCAATCATGACTTGTCATGATACAGTATGCAGATCAGTTCTAATGCTGCATTCACACAGTCAGCAGAATGGCAAGAACAATAAAAAAAGCCTCCCAATATTCTGACTTGGGGGTGTTCACTCATGGTTCCAAGATGGTTAAACCACTGCTAGCCTTGCAGTCACATCATTTGCATAGCCTAGATTATGCTACTTTTGCAACCTCACGCATTTGTAGTCATTTATTAACAACTGAAACCAGATGCAAAATAACCGTGCAACTCCTTTTAAAAATCAGCTGAATTGATTGTATTACTATTGATATTGGATTTTATTTAGATGTGAAAGCCAGGGATGATGGCTTTGTGGCCATAGTGCCAACTGTTAGACGACACTACCGTCTACCTTCTTAAGATTCCCAAAATCTCCAACATGGAACTGCAACTAAGAGGCGGACATGGAAAATTTTCTCAACTTCGTGGCTTGAAATCACATTTAAACGATAGGAAGTAAATGTAGCATCAAACGCAACTCGGTTTCTGGGCGGGTAAAATTTTATCTCAGCTGGGTCCGGTCGGGAGAGCAACAGACCAGCACCTTTTAAAACACAGGTCAACGCAACACAGCCTTTGCGGTGTAAAGATTTTGCCTTTCATCGCCACGTCAGCAAGTGAAAGCATGCAGCAGTAAAGAAGAGTGGGAAAAGTAGAGCTTCAAGGAGTGTTTAGTCGGAACATGCTCTCTGGTCATAAAAAAAAATATTCAGAATTACATACAGTTTGGCACAAAAATCAGCTTTAGCTCTAGTACAAAAATTCCGGCATTAGTCCAGTAAATCATCAGTTAAACACAAGTCCGGCGTTCCTTCTTCTCACCTCATCTGCGTCAACGATCTCCATGACGCGCTCTTTGAAGAACTTTGAGTAAACCTCGCTGGTGATGGCCGCTGCCTTCTTCATCAGGCCGAGCTCCCCGTCTTCCTTCACCGCCATTGTATACGCAACCACAGCGCTGATGTCCACCTGCAGACAGGAAACAATTCAAGAGGGAGAACTGTTGACAACTAAAACACTGAAAATACTCCTCTCTTTATTTCTAATCACAGGTCTTAAAATCCGGTTTCACTTTACATCTTAGATTAAAGTCCTACCTTCACCAGTCCCTCAGCAGTGATTGTGTCGTTCCAGCTCTTCATGTACTCTCCGGGGAATTTGTCCTTGCTGAAGACTCCCACCGCCTTGCCTTCTTTGCTGCCTCGGATCGCCTCGATCATCTTGTCAAAGTTGGCCTTGTTGCTTTCATTCTGAAAAAAAAAAAACACCAGTGCGTTAAGAGCCAGTTCTTTCAAGAATCTGCCTATATGAAGTGCAAAAATAACAATATACACACATACAAAAGACAGTTCTTTGGTTTTACTAAGGGCAGATTGCATCCACAGTGTCATGGTAGTAGATTTAAAACCTTAGATTATACTGGCATGATATTATTAAGTGATAGTTCATACTACTTGAACTTTAGAGTGGGTATGAGGCTCCTTTAACAATTTTTCATTTTATCATAGTTTATTTCATAATATTTACCATGTATGGTTGGGCAGCAGAGTTATTTGAGATGTTTGGAAAGAAAAAAATATGAATCTTATATCCACATGCTCAATACAACGTTTCTTGTTAATGTTGAATTTCATATGTCTCTAACAGGGTTTCGACAGAGTTAAATTTAAGATCTTTATTTTTTTCCTAGTACTTTCCAGCAGTATATAACAATAATTCCTAATGATATAATGAATTAAATTAATGCGACCTGGACCCGGATAAGCAGCACAAAATGGATGGCTGGATTTATCAATTGAAAACTGTTAAGTCATTGAAGATAATTTAAGTCGTTGCCCATTAGAAAACAATGATCGTTCTACCTACTGTACTGTAAACTGAAACTGAACAGCATCCTACGTGCGCAATCCTCTGTCACAACAATCCCACTTTTAGTTCACAGGTGTATTTACGCCTCCAAATAGCATGCAATTAGACACAAAAAACATTTTATAACTTACATCAGTGCCTATAGCAGACAGGAGAAAACATTTAAGACTTCTGTTAATGAAATTTAAGATTATTCAATACCTTCAAAAGACATTTGTTTATGTGGAAACTGAACTCAATGCTTTTTAAAGACCCACAGATACCTTGTATTATGCGGCTGAACTTTCAGCTAAAAGATAGCAGAAAAAACAAGGTTACAAAGGATGCAAAGTCACCGAAACATGTCTGCACTCCAACCTGAATACCCCAGGGTAGTGGATTCAGCTCAATTTAAACTGATTTATATGAGGAAAACTAGTGGAAAATTTGCTGCATAAACCACAGAAGAGGAGGCTTCAAACCTTGTTTTTCAAATGCTGACTACAAAAACAGATTCCTCCTTCAGACAAGCACATCAATCCTAAATAAAACATCACGCCAATATCTTGAACTAATGTGTGGATTATTGTAAAAAGGAGAGCGTGTTCCTTTTACCTTTTCCCTGGTGAGCAGGGTGATGGGCGGGACACCGTTGGCGTTCTCGTTGCCTTTCGTTATAGCCACCTGTTTGAGGAAATCCACCTTCTTCTTGCTGGCGAGGAAGATGATTTTGGTGTCGCAGAACACCATGATGGTGTCTGTCAACTCGTAGCCAAACAGCCAGGTCTGAAGGGGAGAAAAAAAAGAAAAAAAGAATCATTTCTGAGACGAGAACCAACAGATGTACAGTGAATAATTAATCCATATATCCCTGAACATGCATGTGTAGTCCTATTTGCTTTAGCTGGAGTGCGGCTCAACACTAATTTATGACATGGCAAAGAAATTAGCTTGTCTAGAACACAGGGGGTCAGCAACAAGCACAGGCGGGACACATTCAGTGTTATACTCAAGCAAAAGCCAGAACAAAAAGGACACACACAGCCTCGTCAAAGGTTTAATTTAGTTATAATTTGGCGATAACGCCTTCGCAAGAGATTCCAGTAAATTTAATGTGCAAAGAACATGGAGTGACTGTGGGAAATTGCCTGCATCCGGATCTTTACGTGCAGCACCTGGCTGTTAAGGCATCTGCCCAGCATCCTCTGTGATTTTATCCTGCGGCTTTGGCCGGGACACCCCCCTTACCTGTATGGCTGTGGATTTGGCGTACACAATCTCCTCATCCACCCCGACAGACACCACGATGGCGTCGACTTTGCCAAACTCATCCTCTCCTTTCTGTCAGATCACATAAAAAAAGGTAAGCACATGTGATTTACTGTTGTGCAAGAAAGAGAAACATCACAAGACCAGACTGAGGTATTTTCAACTACACCCACAGTAATTGTTTAGGGTTAATTCAGGAAGATAAAGTGCTAGTTTCTGTTGTGCTATTAATCAGAGTGGTGTGTGGATACAGCACCAGTGAAAAAGTTGATGTGTAACACTTCCATCAGCAGCATCTGCACCTGATGCTGCATCTCCTGGCAGCGCAGAAGGGGGGCTGCAATCGCTGAAAGCTGATTTAAAGCCTTCAAACGCCGGGAATAAAGCACACGAAACACTCTTTTAACGCGTACATGAACATGAGAGCCATTTATCTGCGTGACTGGGCTGCAATATCTAACGCAACCTCATCAAGCGACATCACGTTTCAACTTCTGTGAACGAGTTTAAGATGTAAAAAAAATAAAAATTAAATAAATAAAATTAAAAAGTAGACACAAGACCGCATGAAGTGATCTGACACATTTGAGACTTCACATAAAGTAATTTCCAGAAGCTGCAGGCAAACTGCACATCTTACTTTATTCTGATGCTGATTAGCCAGCTAACACTAGCATGTAGCGACGGTTACCAGTGCAAACTGACTAACGTAAAAAAACGACTTGCTAGTTAGCCAACTGCCGGGCGTATCTACGTGGTAAATTGTGATTTTCTGATCACTTTAACGCAGTTTATCTCACGTCAAATTAGCCAGCGCGGGTCCACTACAAATTTTGCGGCTTGGCTAGTAAGTTAGCTTGGTGGTAAACTTACGAGCTAGCAGGCTAGCTAACGTGGTGAATAGGATGATTGGTGGGCTAACATGAGGTAGCTAGCGTGTTAGTCTGATACAAGACTGGTGACTGGTGAAACATCTTGCAGTCGGAAATAAGTTTCACTGCAAAGAAAGCTGGTCAAACCGTGCAGACCGAGGCCTGTTCCCAGCCCCCCGGTTGTCGGCGCTGTATGCGGGACGGGGACACCTCACCGCTCACGCCGACAACAGAGTCAACTCGCTCGGCTGAAAAACGCGGCTAACTCAGCGGTTGGCATCTTCCAGCAGAGCTACTTTCTCCGGGGTTAAAATTAAACAGAGAGGGCACATTAACTCCAGCGAATCTTCCGGTTTTACCTTCCAGTTGCTGTACAATCTTTTGATCCGGCGGTAGTACGCGTCCTTGTCCAGATTTACCGCCATGGTGAGTCCTCTGTTGCAAACTCCAGCGCCCGGCTTCGCTTCTCAGCAGGCCGGAGGATGAGGAGGAGGAGGAGGAGGATGATGAGGATGATGATGATGATGATGATGATGATCCGTGTCAACTAACAACAACGCACTTTCTTTCCACGCCTGCCTGAGACACCACCACAAGATGCTGCTGCTGCCCTTGTAATTTCACTACAGAGGCCTCTTCCTCTGTGTAGCCATCTAATAATCAAACCACCGCAACAACCGAAGTAACCACCCTCCCTGTTAAAATACTCCAAAAATAATAAAATGCAATAACAGTATCAATTTCTCCCCTTTATTCGCCACACACGACCAAGCACACACCGATCTGGTATAATTAAGACCTCGGGGCCCCCCCCTCCTTTCCTTCTTCCTGTGCCTCCTTTTTCCTCCCCCCCTCGACTCCTCACATATCAGCTTTTATAATAAACAAACGTTATCTAAACCCATTATGATCCAACTCAACCTTGGTGCTCGACTCTAACTAAAACGTTTTACGAAAAAAGAATAAAAACAAACGTCTAAACGCTTTAAGGTGAATTCCTTCACTCCTTTGTTTTTTTTTGTTGTTTTTTTTTTTGTTACTTTTGTCCTGTTATTTTATGGTTTGTGGCGCATTTTAATGTAATTTGCAACAACAGCGCCCCCTGTCTTGTGTTGACCACGCTGCTTTTTCCCGCCATGGTTGGTTTTCCCGCCGTCGTCATCAGAAACACTCCTACCGACGTCAATCTCGCGATACAAAAACCACAGCCAAGGAACCGACTGTGTGAAACTCGTTTTTCCGGCTTTTTCGGAAATAACTTTTGTTCTTTTATATCAGCAGCCACGTTGATAAACATTTTATACCATTTCGGTTCATGTCGGCATCCTATAAAATAACGTGCTAAATTTCATATTAATAAACGCAAATTTCAGTAGTGAAATAAGTACCACAGTGTGAAAATACTCTATTACAGGTAAAAGTCCTGCATTTAAAGTTTTACCAAAGTAGAAGTACCTAAGTGTTATCATAAAAGTGTAAAACTATAGAAATTAAAAGCACTATGTTATAATATATGAATTAAAACTGAATTTTTTGTATCACCTATGGTTTAACATGTATGCAGCATTTCAATGTGGAACTGCTCTTTTAAGAATGAAGATCATTTTGTCTTTATTCCTTGAAATAAGAGGGGGGAAAAAAATCTTGCGGCCCGGTTCGTTTATTTCAACTTGTTTCCAACAGAAATCCACTTGCTTCAAGAACGTTTCAGGAATGAGCCTGAGGATCTTCAAAGTAATTTAAATGAGGAAAAGTAAGGGACCGCTGCTTGAGAATCAAGGAAAAACATCACCTTATTCCACCTTATGATACATCCATGGGTATCACCTGTGTAAAACTCCGATTTAAACAGCATATTAATGTTGGGTCGTCAAGGTGGAGCCGATTTCGTTTTGGAAATGAGGCCAGAATAAGGGATTTTAGCTTTAGAATCAAGAAAAGTGTCACCTTACTCTATCAATAAAAATAATATATATATAATTCTTATATTATATAATATTTTATAATATCATTATTGAAAAAATGTGGCCTTATCATTGCTGTATCAGTTTTTTTTTTTAACTTGCTTTAAGAAAATAAAACTTTTAGGACTCAATAATAGACAAATTACTTGATAAGATGAAGTATTTCTACAAAATAACCTAAGCAATCAGATAAATGTGATGGAGTTAAAAATCAAATATGTCTCTCTGCTATTTAGCAGAATATTTACAGGTACCTGTTTATCTAATTAAAGAATAAAAAACATGATATTCAATGGCAATGGGTTGTGAGGCCAAAATGCGCAATACCAGATGTATATTAAAACATAAAATATTTTATTTCACCATTAAAAACATTTCCAGGATATCTACAATAAACCAGACCCATCACTGCATCATTTCATTTGACTGGGAACAGTTTTTTGAAAGCAACTATCCCTTCTTTGATTATTTAACAGACCTGAAAGCAATTCCTTAAATGAAACACTGTCATGTTAAAAATTAAAGCTTTTACAGTGTATTCCCTTTCCCCTTACAGTAAGTAGTGTTGTCAGAGCTGGTGTGTTTTATTTCATTCCAATATTGGTTGTTTTGTTTTGTTTTTCCCCCCCTCAAACAGCAATTTTCACCACAAATGTTCCTCGTAAAACAAAATATGCACCACGTGTCTAAAAAGCTCTTATGTCGCCGGGTATTCAAGCAGGAGAGAACCTTAGAGCCATTTTTTTTTTTTCCTGAATCTTAGCACCGGTTTTCAAAGTTCTGAGTAAAATCCTTTGAGTAATGGTAGTGTCCGTGTCGTGAGCCCCCCGTACCCCGCCCCGCCCCGCCCCGCCCCAAAGTGGTTTTCAAAGGTGACAAACAGCATTTGGCTGGTGGCAGGTTAATTTCCACCTGGTTTCCTAGAAACATTTGACCCTTTTGTACAACTCCAAATTAGCTTTAAGACTGTTTGTGCTTTGCCCACCTGTTGGTTGTTTAAATCTCTGAAGTAGCCACGGGCCCGTCAACACCGAAGCACCCACACATTACTCTCCTCTCTGATTTCATTCACATCGATCAATCCTCAGTGTAACAGTAAAGGGAAGAGCATACACATTTGAAGTGGAATTTTTGAAATGAACAAAACGAACTGAATACATCTGCAAGATCATGATTTCCTTCCTGCACTTTTTTTCTTTTTCAAAATAATTAAAAACACCATAAGTACATATAAAATGTTCTATTTTTTATCAAGTCCATATTTTAAATTCACAATAGATGATCAACAGGAACGTCTGGAGCAGCAGAGCCAAGTCTCTAGTTTCTTCTTCTGCTTTCTTCCTTATTATTATTCATCCATTCATCTCGTTATGAGTGGCCATTCCCACTCCACTATTTGCAAATAATTGTTGTTTTTTTTTCTTCTGGAGAGCCATTTGTACAGGACGAGAGAGCCACAGGAAAGTATATTATAGCACATTTAAATACTTTCCTTTTGCCTGTCTGCTCATCTGACATGACACAATGAAACAAACCATTATGTGCCGATACCTGAGGCCGATCTGGCTATTATCTACTGATTCATTCATTCATTCTTCTGTTCATTTGCATTTTGCGTGTTGTCTTTTGTCCTTTTTCTCTCCGTGTAGCACTCGTCCGTCAGATGTGTCTTTTTTTCCTATGTGACGGTGGTGGTGTTCTGCCCTCGGATTGCACACCAGGCCATGAACACATCTCTGTGGAGGAGAAAAGATCAAGGAAATTGTTTATTTTCACTCTCAGTTTCTGACAATGTCACACTGTACGCGGGGGTTTGATGTCAAGTTGTTTAATGAGCGTTTTTACTCTTTGTTTTGATCATATTCAAGAGATCATGTTTGTATAAAACATACAGAAACCGAGGTGTTCATTTACTTGGTGTGTTTTTGACTCTTTGCCCTCTCAGCCTCTCATGTCTGTGCCAGGTGAGTTATCTCAGTGGTTGAGGACGAGAACACTTTGGTTTCTGGCTGCCTGGACTCGATGAGGACGCTGCTTGTGTCAGACTCTCACTTCCAGCATTAAATCTTTTATAGTCATACATTTTTGTTACTGAACAACTACTAAATAACCGTAGTTGACAACTCGCCATGACAGAGAGCAATCAGAAACCGTTTACGTGCCACGGCATCCGTGTTTCTATCGGAGTACTACAGGTGTCTCAAAACCAGGAAGAGGCCTAGTCCAGGTTTCTGAAATCAGGAAGATTAAAATCCTTTACACATAACCAAGATACTCCAAAAACCCGATCATAATCAAGATACTAGTGACCATGTAAACACACTCATTAGCTGTGTTCGTATGTTCACTACACAATCAAAACCTCCCATAATTTTCTGCCTTGTGACAGAGCCAGGGTAGCCGTTTGCTCCTGCTTACCACCTTTATGCTAAGCTAAGCTAACCGGCCGCTGGCTGTGGCATCATAGCGAACAGACACGAGAGTGGTATCGGCCTTCTCATCTAACTCCCGGCAAGGACGTAAACAAGGGTATCTCCCAAAAAGCTGGGCTGTTCCTTTAAAATAGTCCCATCGTAGCGATTTAAGAAAGAAAACAACAACACTTTCAAGGCAAGGCAAGTTTATTAGTACAGCACATTTCAACAACAAGAAGATTCAAGCTGCTTTACATAAAAGCTAAGTTTTGATAACTCAATCACTGCCTTGCAGATAAACTAACTCGTAATCATAACTGATTAAACCAAAGAAAAATAAGAACATATAAAAACTCTTCCTTTCACCCATTGAGTATACACACCTGCAGTGTGTGGCGACACACTCGTTGCTACAGTACTCCTTGTCCCAGTCTTTGCTCTCCACGGCAGGGTTGGTGCAGCCGGCACGCACACAAATGTTTGGGCTGGAGGCGGGGGTCACACTCGGGCCGGGGGCGACATTCACCTCCACCTCCATCTGAGAGACACAACAACAAGACAGCAAGACAAATACAGACGTTTACATTTAAAGTATTTCTCCAGCCCTCCCGTTCAGACTGACTTATTGAAACCTTACAGTAGTGTAAAGTATGAACCGGTTACTGGATTTTTGAGGCTGATACCGTGATCCATATTTGAGAGTTAAAAAAAAAAAAAAAAAGCCATAAAGAGAGATGATCATAAACAGTTTTGACAAGGATCCCTTAAATTATTACTTTAAAAGGATTCTGACCAAGATTTGGACCTAGCTGAGCATTTTTTTTTTTGACATGAAATCTCTCTGGTTAACCGTTATGAATTATATACCGGGATTAAGTTAAATTTGAAATGCACAGCTTTGGCAGAACTACAATGATTTCAGATTATTCGCGGTCATGTTAAACTGTGCGGTCTAAGTGTATTTTTCTGAGCTTACCCCTTCTTCTGCCTCGGCCACTTCCTGTACTCCCGTCCCCACAGCGCCTGACTGTCCCACCTCCACTGTCAGAGCGGAGGAGGAGGAGGACACTGACGTAGGTGTTTCACCGGCCGATGACACGATTATCGGCGTACCTGAATCCGACTGGCGTGACGATGGAACAACTTTAATCTGCAGCGGAGGAGGAGCCGTGGCAGCGGCCGCGCCTCCACCTCTCGGTTTGGCCTGCAGAGGTGGAGGAGCCTGGGCGTGTACCATCTGCTGCAGCCGAGGTGGAGGAGGGGTGCTCTGCATCTGCTGCAGTGGAGGCGGCTGCCGTGGCGAGGAGGCGGGCGTCGCTGTGACGGATACGCCTCCAGAGGGCAGCTGCGTCTGTTTGATGATGATCTTGGTGACAGTAGGGGGGTTCGGGGCGGCGGTGGCCGGCGGAGGCTGGGGTTTGATGGCGCCGGTGCGGGAGCGTGTGGTGACCTGGGGCAGGTCCAGGATGATGTTGGAGGTACAGATGTTGGTGATGGTGTTCTCCTCGGGGTTGTAATGCTGGGACCTGGTGGGACGAGCGGCCGGGGTGGCGGCAGGTGTGGCTGCTACTGCAGGAGCTGGGGATGGGGGTGGAGGCGACGGGGCAGTGTCCATGACTTCAATGGGGGCCTGAAGAGTCGAGGTTTGGACCGAATGAGGACACACAGGGAAAGAAAACGTTAGAACGCGTCATCTGAGATCACGTGGAATATAACCAAACACTTCATGAGGATTTTTTGACTCAACTTTGATATAAAGCAATAGTGGAATCTAACTAAATTTTGCTCTTGGGTAAAAGTTTGAGATACTCAACTTGAGTATTTCTAGTTTACATTACATTATACTTCTACTCCGCTACATTTTCAGAGGCACATATTGCACTTCTCATTCCACAACCTTTATTTGGCAGCTATAGTTACTGGTTACTTTGCAGATTCAGATTATTAATACAAAATATGAATCAACTAATAAATGAGGATGTATTATAATGGATTAAGCTACCGGCAGTATATAAAGCAGTCAAAATTAGCCCCACCTTTACCAGCTACAACATTAGGGATGCTTACATGGTTAGGCATCAGTAATTATAATCCAATAATGTAGTATATATCATTTTGAAATGGGTCATTCTGCATAAGGAGCACTTTTACTTTTGGTACTTTAAGTATATTTTAATGCTAATAGTTGCGTACTTTTTCTTTGTTTTAATAGAAAAAGTCACATAGTCAGGGAGGAGAGACGAGGAAGCTTTTTTTCCCTCCCTCTGAAGAACCTTTTTTGTCGGCACATACAAGGTCAACCATCGTAACATCCTTATACGTAAAGAGGTGTTGTAGATAAACAAGATGTCGGTGGTGTGGCGTTACTTTGGCCACAAAGTGAGTGAGACGGGGACACGCAACTAGAAGTCCAACGCCAAACAGACTAGCGAGGCATTCAGATGAACTGTAATGGTACTGTGTGCATTTTCCTTGCTAATAGACACATCACTCGTGCTGTTGTGTTGCACTTTTTTAACGGCAATAGATGGTTCAAAATGAAGGATTTTAACTGATGAATGGAACTGGCCCAAGACAGAGGCCGATCCTGTCACACTGCTGTAAGGATTTAGAATCAAAACGTAGATTTGTGTATAATATATTTACACAGGTTTGCGGCTCATACAATTTTTGTACATTTTATTTAGCTTCTGAATCCATTACTCGTCAAGTTTAAACTGAGGGGAATCTTGTGGTTTGACAGAAATAGTAAGCGTGTTCATTTTTGGGCCATATCACCCGGCCTAGATGACTGCCATTCTTATCATTTGTAAGTAAGAGTAACTATATACTGTGTCATTATAAGTGTCAGGTTTTGCAAATGGAGGATCTTTTCATCATGGAAGTGCCAATATTCAGAATCAGAAAAAGAAAAAAAAAAAAAGCTGACCTGAGAAATCTGGCTGGCTCTGTACTCTGCCAGCGCTTTCAAGTAATCCTTTTTTGCCGCTTCGTTTTTCCTCTTGTAAACCTGGGAGAAAAAAAGAAAATGACGTACTGACATTAGTATTATATTTAAAAGTCTCGCCACACATTAGTGAGCCCGTGCCTGCTTTCATGCAGCAGACAAATGAGCGAGGATACTTTTAAAGACATCTTTAATTCCACCACATATACTTCCATAGCTGGTAACATCTTTTCTGAGCAGTATTTTAGCTGTTATGAACGTCCACAATTTCCTTCAAGCTAAACTGGGTCTAACTTTGTCTCATTAAGCATTTAAGCAGTTGACTGAATAAAAAGATGAACCGATGGATAAAGGAATTTTCTACTATTTCATGTCAGAAAGACAAATTCCTAGGTTTCCATGACTGCAGGAACCCTAGCAGGAGTCCGTCTGTTTCCGTCTTACCTGTTTCTGCTCCTCCCCAAGACTGTCCCACATGGAAGCCACTATCTTAGAAACTTCTCCAAACGTAGCATTGGGATTTTGTCCTTTAATAGCTGCCTGTGTGTCCCTGAAGAACAACGCGTAGGCCGACACAGGTTTCTGAGGCTCATTGGGGTCCTTCTTCTTCTTCCCCTTCTTCCCTCCTCCTGCTCCTCCTTTCCGTCCAACAGCTGGAGAGACGCTGGAAGTCGGGGCGGAGAGCGAAGACTCGGACAGAGAGGGATCGAGGGAGATGACACCTGGAGAGACGGCCATTGAGACCGGAGATTCGACGAGGACGCTCTGGATATGAAGGTAAGGGAGCACAATGAATGTCAGGGACATTACAATATCTTCCAGAAAATAAGTGGATATAAGTATTCAAGTTCAGTTTAATACAGTTTTGTTGGGGCCATCGTTTTGCCATTGTCCAGTGAAAACCTTGAATCTCTGGTTTTTGTGATTTGGAACTCTTCAGATAAAGTTTTCCTTTATGGACCGAGAAGAATCCCCCACTTCTTCATCAAATTAAACCGTTTCAAAACCCACTACAGTATCTTAAAAATGCACAGTAACAAAGATGAAAACAGGGCTGTTTTTCTTAGCTCATGACAAGTTGACATTTTGTGGTTTTCACAGGGCAGCGACTGTACACAAAATATGTGCATATTCTTATTCAAACTTCAGCATTTACTCGGCAGTCTGGAGACTGTGCAGTCGTCATTAAATACACGGATCATTTTTCATTTATACTAACATAACTATTTTTTGAGCATGTAGAGACAAGCTGGGAAAAAAATAAAAAACATTTCAAATTGCCAATGTGGAGCTTTCAGTCATCCTATTCTTTTTTTTATTTTTTTTAAATCAAAAGTTAACTATTAATATATTCAATATTTTACAGGCATACAACGATTTTCAATTAAAAAGGCACAATAACCAGTTGAGATATGTATATATAGTGAAATATTTTATCAACCTTTAACTTTGCCATTATAATATTTTGAGCGATTATCACTCAAGGTTTGTTCATTTTTATAGTCAAATTTTCCTGTATTTTGGGTTCCTGGCTGCTTTATACTTTGGTAAAGTGACAAGATGAGAAGTCAAACTTATATCTGAGTTTGTGCTGAGAAAAAAAGCAAAAAAAACAAAAACATACATGTGGAGTAAAGACATGCATGGAGAGAAAGTTGACAGAAATTAACCAAAACGAACCTGGAAATCAAAGGGTTAAAGCACAGAAAAAGACAATGGTATCATCCAAGTCACCTCGAATCTAAAAATATTTCTATTATGTCTGTGTCTTCAGAGTTGACAGTGGAAAAAAGGAGTATGATTTTTGACACCAACTGTATCAACTGTTAGCGACTGGCTAGTGAACACAGTGGAGCACTTAGCAGCTAAAGAGCCGGGTACTTCACTCAGGAGGTGGTAGAGACTGCTGGATGTGTAAATAAGCAACTATTTGCTAGTTCACCATATCAACTTAAAAAGTGACAATACGTCAATGTTGTATTCACAAGTTGTTTCCACTGCCCCCAAGTGGCCAAAAAATAAAATAAAATAAATTTAAGGCTCCTGAAAACTGTTTCAAATCTTAGATATTTCTAAAATATAAAAATCTAAATATCAAATACGAAGTTAGAACAAACACTCTTGCTTATACTTTCATGAGTTCAACATTCAAAACTTTCCTCTATATCAACCGTCACGAGGACTGTGTGGGTGCAGTTTGATCAGGTTTGTTGTTAGCGGCACCTTCCTGGGAACAGCAGCGATCAACCAAACAACTATTAGCAGAACATGAGTCACGTGGGTATTTTCTGACTGGGGCGTAGAAAATGCACGGCAGAACCCTGCCAACTTCAAACCACAGAGAAGAGCAAAAAAAAAACCCCTTACTCTTTCATGTGAAATGACCTATATAGTTCAAACTCTAGCAGATGATAGTGTGTTCATGTGAGGCCTCGTAGCTAATGGGAAGCAGCTGATTATGACAAGGGCCTTTAAGACTCACCCTTCTAAAATCATCCATGTCATCGTCCTGGAGCGAGCTGGTGGGCGACGCCGTGGCTGACAGAGGTTGTTCAGGTGACTGGGGGCGTTGTAATATATTGCCGCCTCCCAATCCGAGCCCCAGCTGAGCACTGAGCTCTGACTGGTCGATAGTGGTCAGCTGGTTGGACCCCAGCAAGCCCTGGCTCATGTCACCCAGCGGGACGTCGATGGTCACTGGAGACGAGCTGCTGAACTGAGAGCCGATGGGATGGCCGAGATCCTGCGGAAGGGAAGAAAACAGGGGCAGAAGGTGCGAGTGAATTAAAACGGTGTTTAATGGTGAGATAACGTCAGACCGTTAAAATCATCCTGTGCTCCTCACCATTCCCAGTGACGACCCCAGCAGAGCACTTCCTCCTGACTGGTTCATGACCCCGAGACTCAGGTGCTCCAGGCCCTGTGAGGGGGCGTTCACGAAAGTGGAGGCGAACGAGGGGTCGTCCCCTTCGACCACGGCGTTCCCGGGTACCACCACGCTGTCGGAGGGACCGGTGTCCGACAGCTCCCCGAAATGGGAAACCACATCTGACACGGTGAGGGCCGAGTCCGGGTCCAAAGAGATGGGAGGGATCTCGAACTCCTCATCGCCGAGGCTGGGTGTGTGGAAGGTCTGAGGAGGGGAAAAGAGCAGACGAAAGAGGCAATGATAGGAGTTAAGGGAGGTATGGGAGGAACGGCGAGGATGGAAGAGGACAAGAGAAAACGAGTGGGAAGGAGGGCAAGAGAGCCACACGAAAGTTGGGAGAGGATTGCTGTCAGTGATTACAGCTTCATTAAATGCATTTGTTTTTTATAAAGGACAAAAGTTCATCACAAGACTTACTACAAGATTCATTTTCCAAGACTCTTAATACTGATTTATCTCTTTAAATACTCTTTGTGTCAGGAGGGATCAAGTCAAATGTGGAAAATCACTCTCAGTGTTCAGGGGCTTCTATCACAGAGCAAGATTAGTGGGATGACCAGCTATCTTTGGGCTTTACTCAGACTTTCTGGTACCATGAGGACGGCTGACTTTTAAATCAATAGCCTGACAACGGACCAATCAGATCGCTGGAAAACTTGAGTCACGTTCCTACAGGATCCTGACAGGACAAAAAAGGACTGACTTTACAACAAAGTGAGGAGTAATAAACAGCAATAAAGCGACATTTTCATAGGGCAGTAGAGGCTTTGCTCTAACAAACACAGAGAGATCATTTGCCACACTGGAAGCCTAATGAATGCTAATTATGGCCGCATATTAATTACATTTATTTTCCACTCCAGACCACTACACGTTCAAACTGCTGGCCATATTTACAAAGACCTACTTAATGATTCCCACACTTATTTACAGCTTTAGCCTTACTTTTAATAGCTAGATATTATTAATTATATTTATAAATCGTGTAATCCTATTCCGGTTGTGTTATTATCTGGTATATATTCACTCAGTGGCCACTTTATTAGGTACGCCTGCACAGTCTAATGCATTTAAATACAACAGCTCTGCCATAACATCTATCTTTACCAAGCCCATACTGTAATGTTCATTTTTATGTTGAAATTGACAGATTATATGATTATTACTGAGGTCATACTTAGAGGTGGTGTTGTACTGGACTACATACAATTGAGAGGTGGTTCTAAAGTATTTGTCCTCAATAATTACATTCACTGCAGGTATCACCTTTTCGTATCTAAAATCATATTAAGTACTCTTCCCATGGCTCGGTTGATGTTTCAGGTAACTGGCTTGTAAGCAGGAACTCTGGCTGTTTTACATATACACGCTCATAGCTGGGTGGGAAAACCCTAAGTTCACTGATCCAGCTGATAGAAACCTTTGTAATAACAGGAATCCAGGATGACCGTTGACTCGGTGTGGCAAGATGGCGCAACGAAAGCAAGACCAAGCTGAAGTTGCTTTGTGATACGGGCCCCAGTTTCGTGCGGGGGCGGGGGCGCCTTAGGCTTAAAACCTTCAAAGCATGGTGTTACTCACAGCTGCACTGTGTGCTAAAGGATGACCAACAGGGAGATGATTGGGCTGGTATTTGCAACAATACTGGAAAGCATGTGCACCAAACCACGATCAAAAGAACTGAGTGATCAAAACTACATATTGAATAGTTATGTATTACTGGTACGGGCAGATTTGTTTGTTGACAGTACACGTGATGAAATGCTCTCAAACCTTATTGAGTATGCAGCCGTTTGTAGTTTTACTTTACACTAACATTTCTATAATTACTATTCCCTTAAACACTGATCTCTGATTTGCTTCACTTTCTCACTGCTGGATGGAAGTTTGTTCCTCCCTTTGTATCGTCTCTGTCTGTTCTGATGACAAAACCGCTCCAAAAGATTTATAAATCAATTTGTTTTTAATCATGCAACGGCCTAGCCTCAAACTCAACGCCTCCATGTTCGTCATGTGTCTGCAGCTGCTTCACAGGCAAATCCACTCCATCAGCCCATCACTCGACACGTTACACTTTGGATGACTTATTTTTGCAGTTTTCTAGATTTTTATCTGAAAAAGCTATATGTGAAGATTCACTCTCTGTTAAAAAAAAAAAAAAAAAAGCTTGTTTTCCTACATGACACATTGTAACCTTTCATTTGGGTCCTGTGTTTTCCAGCTATTTTCCCCGAAGCTTTCGTCATAATGTCCTAAAAATTAGCCGGTAGTTAGCTGATAATTACTGGTACTAATTATAAGGGAGAGTGTTTGTTACTAAGAAACTAAGAACTAAGAAATTATGCCGCAGGTAAGTGAAAAATAGTTCATAAACTGACATCAGTATCCATCTGAGTTTCCTAGAAAAGACAAACAGAAACTCTCAATTCTTGTTCAGACAGAAAATGCGCCTCCCCGAGCCACTTTATTTTACAGGCCTGTTCAGTGGAAGTTGGGCAGAAATATGTTTGTAAGTATAACTGCCGAGTCTGTTAAGCATTACAGCATGGCGTTTGTTTTGATCACCATCACCACCACCACCATCATCATCATCATCATCATCATCAACATCAGTTTGAAGAATAAACTAAGGAATTTCCAATGCCGCTGACAACTACAAATAAGCATATGCAGCATGAACATCAATTAAAAGAATATTTACCGATTACTGAGCGGCTCTATAATGTATGGCAGTTTCTTTCTAGGAAACTCTGATGGCTATCGATGTCTGTTTATGGAGTATTTTTAAGTTATCTACTACATTATTTTGTATTCTTTTCATAAAAACTCGAATATAAACAGGCAGGTATTTAATAACTGTAGCAACTAACACTTTCTCCGTTTCCCTTATAATCACGACCAAACTGTGCAGGCCTTTCTTGGAAAATTCCTAGCAAATTTCCTATTAATGAGTTGGGAAATTACGTGCAACTTTTCCGGAAAATTAACTGGGAACTGCAGGACGACTCTATTCGGAGACGTCTGAACTTATTCAGTGGCCGTGTGAAAAAAATAAATAAAAGTACTGATAAACACTTCACACTCCACAGGCAGATCCAGCGAGGTTGAAGAGGTCAGTGGGTTTAGTGTAGAGTATGTGCATGTTGTAGTGGACTACAAAAGACCTTATTTCTTATTTGTGCCTGGTACCTGCGACAACACAGCTGATTTTAAATTAACTCATGGGGCTGATGTTAAAATAGGTCGTTCACAGGCCTCGTCTTTAATGACCTACACATCACTAAGAATTTGTAAATGGTAAAAATGATCAAGTCGATGGCAGTTACAAAAGTAAAGTGTGCTTCCAAACTGGCAGTCATGTGCGTGTGGGTTAATCATTATCACTGACTGTAAGCCCGAGCACTTGTCCACAGGAGGGAGGCCCCAAACCAATCAACAAAAACCTGTCAGAGAGAGACATTCAGTGCCACACAATGAAAGGTGTAAAGGCCTACCTCTGAAGAGGAGAGGAAGGGATGGCCGGACCCTGAAATTGTCAGATAGTTGTCACTGCCTCCAGGGAACTGAAACATTCAGGTGCACAAGTCAGAAAAAGGGTTATTCTGATATTTCCCCCAAAACTAGAAATTGACAGGCACATAACCATTCGACAAAAAAAACCACCCACTGTACGAACCACGCAACCCAGAGCAGCGCCCATTAAACTCAAACAGGTCATGTCTGCACACTGAGATGCGTTCAGTGGCAGCCTTCGCTTAGGTCAAATGTGTACAGGCAATGCAAAGGAGTGACGTGGTGTCCGTCTGTGGGTGACAGACGTCTGACCCGTTCATCACGCAGAGTCACCTTGTTGTCCGAGTCAAATCCATTGAAAGACTGCGGATCCA
Source organism: Xiphias gladius (assembly GCF_016859285.1). Taxonomy (NCBI): domain Eukaryota; kingdom Metazoa; phylum Chordata; class Actinopteri; order Istiophoriformes; family Xiphiidae; genus Xiphias; species Xiphias gladius. The sequence continues at coordinate 14,725,308 of NC_053411.1, forward strand.
AGAACTCCGGATCACCGTCGTGCTGCCCGGTACCGTCCGTCAAGTCCGAGTAAAAATTCAGGTCCATCTTTTCAGCTGGGCCTCATATGTTAGCTATGGGGACCCGTCTTCGATTCAACAAGATGTTACGCAATTAACTGAAATTTCGTAGCTTTACCTTGGCTTGAAATCTTGTGGTTTCATGTAGCTATTCAGTGGAAACACCGACGCCTGATACCGTGTCAAGACTAGCTGTATGTCTAATGAAACCGCCAACACCGACAGATTTGCACAGATGTTGGGTTAGCTCACACGAGCGAAGCATGTGTACGCCAGCAACCGTGCCAAAAATAACCTGTCTGCTGGCTGGCTAGCTACAGAGGTAACGTGGCTATTACCCGTCTTTCCTGCTGACTTGTCCTAACACGGTTTAGCTTTAGCTGGCTTTGACGCAAGGCTGCGGTAGTCCTCGCTTCGCCACCAGCCTGGCACACGTTTGTCTGTCGCTCCTCGAACGTCTCATTCGGAGCGAGCGGACACGGCAAGGGAAATTTAACGGACGGACTGTTAATGCCGCCCCGGAGGTCTGGACAACGGCAGTGATCGTTTCAAGGTGTCTGACAGCGACAGAAGACAGACTGAGCCCCCGGTCTACGCTTCGTGTTGGCCCGGGCCAGGCTGTTCAATGGATCCCGAGACACTGATCAAGGGACGGGATAAACTGGAGGCGGCCAAGCTAAACGAGGCCAACGCCGGATGTTGAGCGATGCGAGTTTCAAAATAAAATCAGGTGGCAAACTTGGTACTTTTCACGATTTAACTGTCAAGATGCAAAAGCACCAAAATATTTCCTACCCACACCATGGTCGGGTTAACCTCCTAGGGGTATGGATGGATAACTGAATGGGCCTAACAGGCACAGGCCCAGGGGCCCAAGTGGTCCGGGGGCCTTTTTGCTGCAGCCTCTGTTTGAAGAGACTGTTAGAATTTCTTGTTAAAGTCAATCCAGCGACCACAAAAAAAAAAAAAAAACACAAAATGACTACAAAGAAGCATAAAATGCCAAAAGGAGATACAAAAAAACCACAAAGAGCTTCAAAACAACCTCAAAGCTACAAAAAATGAATAAAAAGAGGCAATGAACTCAGAATAACTAAGAAGAGACTCAAAATGGCTACAAAAAGACACGCAACAACTAGAAAAAGATGCAAAACGGCCTCAAAGAGACTCTAAATAACAACAAAATAACCACACAATACTCTAAACAACTACAAAGAGATTAAAATGACTAAAAAAAAGACGCGCAACAACTACACAGAGACACGCAACGGCTACAAGAGACAGGAAATGACGACGATTTTCAGTCTGGGGGCCATTTTACTTGTTTTTGCTGAGGGGGCCATTGTCTCATATTGTGTACATGCCTAGGGGGCACTGGGACAAAGATTTGTTGTTTGGTCCCTGCTGACATCGCGGTTCACCTAAGAGTAATACGACCGAGGTTTTCTGTGTGTTAATCACTAGACATACAGAAAAAAATGAAAGCAATTTGATTAAATACAACTTTACAAAAAAAAACAAACAAAAAAAAACAGCACAACATAAAGTAAATATATGATAAACAATATAAACTAGAACAATGAAGGTCTTCAAGCTAGACTTCGATACAGAGCGGAGGACCGATTAATCTACAAATTATGTAGACCCAAATGTAGTAAACTTGGGAGTTTTAGGGCCTCTGGTGGTCTGGAACCCCTGGGCAATTGTCTGTTTAGTGTGGTTGGGAGTGAGAGGGAGTGAGAGCACTATTAATATGCTATTCTGAACGCATTTTTTAACCATGGTACGATTTGCTAACCCTCAAGCACTTCAGCGCACATTGCAGATTCTCTGTTTTCCCAGGGAGGAGGAAGGCCACAAGTTGACGTGCGCTGGTCTCACAATTAAGTTGTTCTGTATCACAAGTGTTGCTGGAGTTTTGACCCTTTAAGACTACTCTGTCTCCCTTCTCCATGGAAGTCATCTCATTTTCACAGAGACCCACAGCTGTTACGATAAAATAACACTACATGATGCCAGGTTTTTCTGTTTTGTCAGTTAATTTGAGTTAATTTGATTAAACACAAATTTAAGACTATACACCACAGGAGCACAATATAAACTAAGATACTACAACTAGATTTAGACACAGGGCTCCTCTCCAAAACTGGGCCTAAATTTTAGGCAATAATGCACTCCAGTAGGTAGGTAAGATGCGGTTAATTCCCCGAAAAAGTTTGCGCTCAAATAACTAAATTAAAATCGACGCGCAGCCTGAGGTTTCGGCCGGGTCGGCGGGTCTGCGGCCCTGGGGCTGTTGCCTGCTTTGCACAGTTGGTATATCCAGCCTTTATCATTACTAGAGCCCTACCAGTGTTGAACAGTTATTGTTGTAGTTGTGTTGTTGTCCACGCTTGTTACTAATTAAATTTTCAATGAAGTTTACTGTATAAAATCCGCAGTTAAATTGGCTGTCAGTGTTATGTATTTGGGGGATTTATTTTTCTAACTTTGTATATAAAAACTGTCACAACTCTTTAATACCCAACTTCAATGGACCTGTGTCAAAAATGTTTGATTATGAATTTATGTTTAGAGAAAATGAATGTTGGGTGACAAATTTATTAATGTCAATATAAGGTTTTATTATTCGTGATTTAATTTTGAAAGCTATGACAGGATGTCGCTTGTCACTAGCTTCCCGACAAAGGAGTTAACTTTGATATAGTTGGTTATTGTAGCTTTTTACAATGATTTTCGCGTCTGAAATGCAGTCAATAAGTTAGTAAAAATTTCCAAAGATTTAAATGTACCAATAAAACGAATAAACGTATAATTTATGGTCTGGTATTAAACAAGTTGTTTCAGTTCCGGGTGGCAGCTTTAAACACTTTACACCAGCGTATTATTAATAAATCTACACTAAACCCCAGAGTGTGTAGGATTTACTGTCTCCAAAGGGTTGAATGGATAAGGTAAAGTTAAATAAATATATTTTAAAAAGGGGGTAATAGAGGAGACAGGTCCCGCCGCTCGTAACACAAATTGTTGTGTTTGTGACAACCACAGCTCGTGTTGTAGATGATAATCACATACGAAGACAAACGTGATTCTTTTATTAAGTCAAAAGTTTCTAATGCCAACTACTCTTACCTCCATGCTCAAACCTCGAAATCTGATTAATGTTTTGTTTTTATCCCACTTTTTGTTAGTGAACTTCGCCCAGAACTGATTTCCTCAAATATCACAACATGGCACCGGCTTCCGAATTGTACGTACAAGTGGAAGTGACCTCATCACGCAAAAATAAAAAAGTTCCAAAATAAAAGGCAGCTGTTTCACTTTGTTTCCATTTGCGCGTTGTGCGTATGAAGCTTTACCAGTGTAAAAGTCCTGCATTTAAAATCTAAAAATAAATATACTTTGTGACAATAAAAATTTTTAATACACCAATTCAAGAATTAAAATAAATTTTTTTGAGGGATTCACTGGAGCAAAAAAAAAGAAAAAAGAAAAAAAGACTAAGGTCATCCACAAAGTCTAAGAAAGTTTTTAGTTTCTGTATTTAGCATATGTACCTATTTTTGTTTGTTTTGGGTTTTTTTTTTTTTTTAAATAAATTTTTTGTATAACTTTGTATAATTTTAATAAAATTGAAATTGGCAGCCGTATTGGCTGTTTTTTTTTTTATGAGGGGGGGCGGTTGTAATATTTAGCCAGTGTTGCAGGACATTAAGTTTCCTTGGCTTCATGACCTTAGCTAATCTCTCTGTGTACAAATATGGTGTATGTTAAAGAGTCTATTAGGCTCCAGAAAGTTTTATCTAAAACAGCTGAAACAGTCGAGTAACAGGAAATTCAAACAATAACCACTTCGATAATCAAATGAATGGTGAAAGTAATTTATAAAGCAAAAATGTCAAACATTCAATCAGTTTTATATCTTTGGAAACTCAACATCTTTGGGTTCTGGACTGTTGGTCTAACAAAACAAGCAATTTGAAGACGCTACTCTTTGGGCTTGGTAAGTTGTAGGGGGCATTTTTCACTATTTTCTGAAAACTTAACTATTTTTAGACTTAACACTTGATCAAAAAACTAATCAACACATTAATCAATAATGAATGTAATTGTTAGTTGCAGCCGTCCTACAATAAATTTGGTACTTTCCAAAAAAAATAAATAAATAAAAAAAAAAGATCATATCAATATAATAATTGGGTTGCTTTTGTCAAAAAAATTAAGGATTCTTAGTGTATAGTATGAAAAAGTAAAAATGCTCATTACAATTTTTCCAAAGCCCAAGGTGACATATACTCAACTTACAGAGAAAAGTGCTAAATCTTCACATCTGGGGAGCTGTTTGGCTTTTACCTGATAAATAACATTTAAGTTGTCTCAAAATTGTTCATAAACATCTGACTGATTGATCATAAATTCTAATACCAATATCAGCCAGCAAAAACAAACATACATGTAACTTTTTTTTTTTTCAAAATTGCTTTATTTATTCCCATATTTTTTCAAGCAAACTTTTTTTTACGATTCCTTTTTATATTAACGTAATTTTTAAAAAAAAAGATAAAACTTGGGATCTTTTTTGTCTTTATTAATAAGCAAAAAAACAATGTTTAGGAAATAACAATGAACATGAAAGAATCCCTGCACAATAACGCTGTACAAAAGAAAAAGAACAAAGTCTTACAGTGGAATCAAACACCTCTAGTTTACAGCTCCAAACATTCACACACACACTCTTTCAGACAGACAGAGACAGAAACACACACACACACACACACACACACACACACACACACACACACACACACACACACACACACACACACACACACACACACACACACACACACACACACACACACACACACACAAAAGACAAAGCAGAATGTCAGTAGGTGTATTTCAGGTGTATGGTGAGGTGGAGGGTTTTAGGGCACAAGCTCACACTACATAGCGCAGCCAATATTCTCTGTAGAAGGAATGGAAAACACCATTTTAGTATGTCAAGTGAACACACGTATCATTCACACGTTTCTCTCTCTCTCTCACACACACACACACACACACACAGACATATATGCACTTCTCTGAGTGACAGTGACATTGACAGCATGCAGTGCAGTGGTCCTCTCCACAATGGTCCAGTGTGTCAACAATAAATTCTTCCAAATTCTTCCCTTTTCCAAGGCCCTCACAACAACAACCACAACAGTTCGAACTCGCTTCTTCAAACGCACCCTATCGTCTACTCTAACATACTAACTATTTACATGCAGTCCAACTACGGGCCGGTTTATGGCACGACAAAGAGAAGACCTCCGACTACTTCCCTTACACTGGTTTAATTCATTTGATTCGTTTTTCCTGGGATCTTGGTCGACGTTGATTAATCTATAAATGTGGTGCATAAAGACAAGACTGCTTTACAGTTAAAGATATGTGGTGGTAATTTTGAATTTTCTGTCATTAGTTTTCATCACAATATGTATGTATAATGTATGGAAGCCAACTTTTGCTGAGAAATACAACAAAATTAAAAAGTTAAACATCATTAAAAAAAATTAAAAATTGGTACAGTTAAAATTATGAGATAAAGTCATCATTTTGACTTAAGAATTTTTATCTCATTTTAATTACCAAATCAAATTTTGACTTTTTAATCTAAAAATGTATATATATATTTTTAATTTGTGATATATCTTGTAAATTGAGTAGGTGAAAAATTTGAATTTTTATCCAATTTTAACTTTACTGTCTCATCGTTTGGACCTCTCTCTTATTTTGCATTAGCCGATCAAAATTTTGCATAAATAAGTCCAAATTTTAATTTTTTCTCTCATGATTGTGACTTTGTATCTTTTAATTTTGATTTAACAAGTGAAAAATGAAACTTTTTATCTAATAATTCTGTTTCACTATCTCAAATTTTGTACCCCTCTCATAGTTTTGAATGATCTAATAATTATAACTTAGGAAGTCAAAATTATGAAATAGCCAGTCAAAATTTTGGCTTACCAAGTCTTAATTTGAGGTAAGTCATCGTATCAGTCAGTTATCATGACTAAGTTTTTAACTTTTTTTCCCCAGCAGAAATGGTTTCCTCATACAGGAGAGTGGATTCTGAGAAACACTCTAGAATTTGAAAATAATTCAGCGTCACTCCAATTATAATTTCACTGTGGATAAAACATTCTGAGGTTTGCGCAAATACTAATGGATGTAGTGGATATCAAAAGAAGTCAGAACTCACATCGGTTTCCAAAATACATTCTGTACAAAAAGCAACCCTGAGTCTTGTCAGTGCATCGACTGCTCCGTTCGGGGACACTTCACAGCCATTCAGTGGTCCTCCGCCCTGACACCCTCGCTCCAAACACAACACTGGTCCCTTCTCCGAAAAACCAAACCTCCTTCAGATGGATGACTATCGCACACAAACACAGACACACTCTTGGGGTTTTTTTTTTGTTTTTGTTTCTTTTTGCTCATTCATAGAACTGTGTTGGCATATCTGTAGCTCAACATAACTGGAATGGAAACCCTTGTCATGACATAAAAAGTGTAAATGTGAAGGGAAAAGGGCTGGGTGGGGTGTGTTCGGCAGGATGACAGACGCAGCAGCCAATGGCAGTCTCTCTTTTTGGGCCCGCACCCCCAGAACTCACGGGCGCTCACTTCTGCGCGATTGGCTGCTTCTTTAACGCTGGCTTCCTCTGTTTGTCCAATCAGGAGTAGATGGTGATTACTTCGCTTCCTCCACCTCTGACCAACAGGACACGCTCCAGTCCTTCTGTTAAAACTTCGAGAAACTCCATGTCTAATCAACGAGTCAAGGAATTTTTAACGCAGAAAATATCTGGTACTCACCCACATCATCTAGAAAATGCTTCCTGATTGGCTACCAGGTTTCCTTTAAAACTGCGTTATAAGGACACCTTGAAAGGAAAAACTGATTGTTTGCTAAACCCCTTCCATGAGCTTTGCATTGCCCCACTTGTTCAAGCAGTGTACACTGGGGCAGTAGTAAGAGTGATTGTCTGCATTTAAAGAGTTTGGAGGGCTGTAATCACTTTTTTGGCCTGTATAATGATTTCAAGTGCCTGTTGTCCCTGCTTAGCCATGTACCTCTTTCTTGATGCTCCTCAACCACTTCTCTCTGCTACACTTGAGGATGGCAGGCAGCAACATCAGACGCTCCACACTCACAGAAGTAGTTATGAGGGTACAGCAGCCCAACACGATAAAGCTGCTTTTCTAGAGCAGAAACATGCGTCAAGACGCCGACAGTGTGTACGACTTCATGTAAAAAACAACCAGCATGAGTGTTTGGATTTACATCAGACAATGTTGCATCCCACTGGAATTGAATAAGATTACAAACTAGGCTATTAATTGTTTGCTGCTGTCGCTGGGGCAAACAAAGGTTTGATCTTGATGAGCTAGTTTTCTGCAGCTCAGTTACACAGCAACATTTCAGGTAAAAGCAGAGGAAACAAAACTCTTTGGTTCTAAATGAATCACCTCCAAAGTGACGGATTTCTGCTCTTTGTGGTATTCGGGGAAGATCACTCTCCAACAACTCCAGCCAAACGCATCTGACCTCATTCTAAAGTCCTCTCTTTTTAAGTTGAAAGTCAAAGTGATGCCCTTTTGAAAATACAATTAATAAAGCAGAAATCTAACTTCTCTCTTCCGTGTCCACGTGCATAAATTAAGCTGCCAAACAGGATTGTGAATGAATGGAATGTCCGATTTTACATTTTTCCTTATCGTATTTCTAAATCTACAGTGAAATACATGAGCAGCGTTGTGTCTTTATTTCCATGTCTTCCACATGGATCATCAACAGGTGATGACACAGACTTTCTGCCTCGATCTGGCGCGTTTAGCCAGTCTTTTAGCACAGTATCATGTATGTGGACAACAAGTGCATATTTAAGACCCCTTTATTGGGTTTCTTCTTTTAAAACAAGACAGCCAGATACGTTTTCAACCAACTCATGGAGCTCACGTTAGCTTAATTTGCTGGCCCGCTGCAGCTCATAAAATCTGCCGTCACTTCATCTGGCAAAATTGACCGTCGCCGGCTAAAAAAAGAAATCCACATTGATTTAAAAAGCATCTGCACATGAGCTTTTTCAGAATTTGCTGAATTCTTCTATATACCAGAGAGGCAATCTGCAAGGTTTTCTACAAATGTTCTACAAAAAGTTCTGTCCCATCGGCATTGTTAAAGATTACAGTCAATCTGTGATCGCTGATGAAAAAGAGGCACTAAACATGTCATTTGCCACCCTTGGTGATAAGGATACAGTTCTCGTCTCCCTCTGGGTTCTTGGGGGGTCCTGGCATGTTTAGCATGACAAGTCGGGCTTCATGGGATTTGTTGACAATCACCTCATTGAGTTTGACGGCGGTGTGCATCCGCCTGACGTTTGATTGGTCCCTGAAGGGAAAAAAAAAAAAAGGTACATTAACCCACCTGTTTATTTCACTGCTGTGCTGTGACCTTACCAGAGGGAGACTTTCATATTTCCACTCACGGCCTGATGCTGAGCATGTCTCTGAAGCCCTTGGGTGTGGAGCAGCCGGAGTGCGTGGCTCTGTATTGTGAGGTCTTCTCTGTGGTCCAGGTCATCTGAACTTGACGGTGGTGCTCAGAGCTGCCGCCGCCACCGCCGCCGCCGCCACCGCCGCTCACCACCCTCTCTCGCTCACCGCCGTCGGTGTCATCGTCGTCGTCTGATCCGATGCTTGTCAGACGCAGCATGGAGTTACGATCCTTCACCAGCTGGGCCTGGTTTGGTAGACGGACAAACACAAACATGTTCCCTCTCATCTCATTGCTTGTTCGATGCAAATTTGACCCAGGTCAGCATATATTAGGTTTATTAAGCTGGACAAACTAAAGAACTTTTAATTGAATCCTTCAGATAAACAACCTAAGGAAGAAACAGCTGAAATTTTAAATCGAACAATGATTAGGAATCTCATCATTTTAACATTGGAGAGTCATATATGTCAGATGTAGCACTGATTATAGTTTGACTGATTTTGGATTTTTGAGACCGATACTGATATAAATATTTGTGATTTTTAAATGTCCAATAACAATATAACAGCCAATTGTAGTAGGATATTTTTCAGTGTAAGAATCAGCTTGTCAATGCTCTGTGGTTAAAAAAAAAAAAAAAGATGTAATGAAAACACCGACATGTACATCAAACCAATTTACCTGCAGTAAGCTAATCTGTCGGTATGTTGCACTGGCTGGTCCATTCTGCGCATTTTCAAAATAATCAGGATTAACAACACAAATCCTTTTTGTCTTTTTCTGAAGGATTCAGTTGCACTTGTGAAAGCTCAGAGGTTTTCGCTGATCCAAACCCTGTCATCAAGAAAACCTCTTTGCCGTAACTGTGTCCAAAATGACCGCTACGTCTAAATTACTCTACATCAGACAGCTGATGCTTCACCACTGTGTAACCATTAAACTTACATCATCAAAACTCCAGCGTACACGCTGAGGAGACCAGTAGCAAAAGGAGACAAAAGGAGCTTTAATAGTAAAGCTGAACGGGAGATGCTGTTCATATTGTTTTACTACAAAAAAAAAAAAAAATTATATATATTATATATATAAAATTTCAGTGTTGCTACCGTGTCTCACTGAATGGAATGTTGCATAGCAAATATTTATCCTTTTGGCTCATTTTAAAATCAAAATCCTAATCTTTTTCTAATCCTGTATTCCTCACCTCAGCTTCTTTATTGATATATTTTGTTCTCAGCAGCATTTAACATTTTCAACCCCCAAAATTTTAATCTTCTGATCATGTCTTCTATGCGTCAAATCAACAACAATTTTTATGTGGAAACCATGGAAGAAAATGATGATCTCAAAGCTATTTCAATGACCTTTAGAGAGCACATATTCTCAGTTAGCTCATACAGGGACAGCTACTGATTCCAGACCTTTCCACTATGTCATTTCTCGCCTGGATTTAAGTTCAGCTGATTCAGGTCAAACTCTAGACTCGAGAAGGTAATTTTACACACTGACCTTCACAACAACAAATATCATTTTTATTGTAAGTATTCCTACATCTAAATAACATGTAGTTATGTGTATTCCCTACATATTCCACCTACTTTTACCAGAGGGAACTCATCACTTTTTAAATTAGACAGACTGGTGTAGATTTGGCTTTAACATTTGTAGGGGCATTTTTGAAATCTGATGGTTATACGTGCAAGAGTCCAAATACTTTCTCTTGGTCTTAAACACACGTGTTTTTGATTCTGCAAAATATTTTCTTCTCCTTTTCTTATATAATTTGCCCCCAAAAGTATTTTTTTTACAATTTGTATTTCATTGAAATTCATGAATTTACAGCTGACCATAACCACTGATCTCACCTGAGACCTTGTAGCTCCACCTGCCTCTGGCCTACTGCTGCTGCTACCAGGGTTTCCCTGATAAAATGATGCACGACATTCACAGACAAATCAGATATGAGGATGTTACGGCTAATCTTGCATACGACCGATGTTCATGTCAATAATGATAACCCAATCACTTCATCAAAGACTGATTCATCACCAGGAACGACTGGTGGAGACAATTTAGGGATATGTCCTGACTGTTCATATGCAAATCTAAAGCCTTTTTAAATCAACTGCACAGCAATCTTTTCATTTGACCCGACCTTACCTCTCTTTCCCGGTCTGATTTAGAAAGTCGCATCTGTCTAAGCATCTGTGACCTCTGCTCCATCATCAGGGTCCTTTCATAGGTGTACGCACTGATATCACTGTCATGCTGAGAGAAGAAGAGAATAAAGAGACAAGAAAACAATGATGTTGAGATAAGCATTGTTGTACTCTATGGTTATTAATGTGCAACAGTAAACCCCTTAAACCTCATTGTTCAGGCTGTGCAGCCAAACACTGTTCAAACCCACAGAAGTTAATTTTAAATTCTAGAGGGACCCCAAAGTTTCCAAATATACCAAATATGTCACACTGAGTTTTGGGGAAGTTTGTATAAATGATGCACAAAACATGCTGAGAATTTCCATTTGGTGGAATGGTGAAGCTATAAAAAGACACATTGCTGGGTTTAAATGATTCACTCAGTGTCAACACCATACTGTATATGAGACAGAGTGTAATGAGGTAATTTCAACAAGTTTAAAGATGATGAGGGACAATTATCAAAATATAATTATAATATTATAACATTATAACATATTATAACTTCAATGCCTCACATTAAACACAATTCAATCAACTTCAGTAAAAATGCACGTGTCCCGATAAACGACGACCAGGACAGCAAGCAACATACCATCTCAACTACTTCCACCTCAGCTTCAATTCGTAGGTGATAGAGGAAGGCTACCAGATCCTTCTTCATCTGGATAGAATTATCCTGAATCTGGGCCACTGTGAAGAGTCGCATCCCACATTTACGCCACACCTGAGGAGGGGAGAGTAGTTAAACAAAGCAGTTAGAGTTGCAGCAATATACTTAATGTAGAAAAGACACTTCAAAAATGTACTAAAATACAGAAAAATACCTTATGCTGACGCAGGAGGAACGGCAGCAGCATTAGCATCCCCCCGTCATGGACAATCCACCAGACGTCAATGTAGCCCTCGGTGTAGGGTTCACTATTGCTGGGGAACAGAGAGATGTTTTTGGGCACCAGCAGGGCCAGGTGGGCTACTGTGGTCACCCGCACTGTGTCTGGAAGGAAGAGAGGGGGCGCTATTAGCCTGCTAACTCTGAAAGAAAACATTAGAAATCATTAGATCTGGAAAAGAAAAAGATCCTCTGTGCTTTTTCTCACAAATTTTCTAACTTAGTCCTCAATATTCACAATTCAGAATTGTTTTCCATCCTCTTCGACTCACTGATGAAGGTTTTCCAGGACTGTGGGTCCTCGCTCTGCCTCCAGGCATGAGGCCAGCCCATCACCACAGTGTTGGGTTTCATTCCCCCCAGGCCGCTGGACTGGATCATGTGGCTGATGCCTTCACGCGGTTTCTGAGCCACGATGCACTGACAGAAGCCCTTCACACGCTCCTTATCCATCAGGTGCTTTAGAGTCTGAAATAGGAGAAACGCAGCTGTAAGATTATGAAGTTAAATGGCTTATGAAAGTTTGCTTCGACCATTTTTATGAATTCTCTAGGATTGTATTGGTCATCACTGACTTTAGAACAACTTTTGCCCTGTAAAGTTAACTAGATCAACAGACTGACAAAGCTTTACATGAAACTTTTTGATTTGCGACCACTGTAACCCTGTAAAGATAGTTTCCCACCTGTTCAGCTGCGAGGGCCTCGCCATAGCTGTGTAGGAAGTTGCCAGAGACAACGGTGCCAACTATGGTCAAGCCCCTTCCCGCCTTCAGCTGGCTGGCAAACGTCAACAGGCGAGGAGACTTGACGTGGGCGTCTTCGTCCAGTTTTAGTAACACTATCAGCTGGGGCCTGGAAAAGAACAGGCAAATAGACAACCGAGACATGGATTCTCCTCAAAAATCCATAAGAGCAGAGCTTTTCCTAATGAACAGGTTCTCCTACACATTCTATATTGTGGTATACATACTAAAGACTCTTTCAGTAGAATATCAAAAGAGAGCCCTATCACCACTTTTGTCTTTTCACCTTGTACATCTTTGACTATACCAATGAGACAGGTCAGTCTTTTTAAAAAAGGTATATAGGTAAGTTAATTCTTGACCTTGGAAACAGCAGCTAACAGAAATTCAACTTTCCATCTTGACGTTCAAGCCAGCGTGGAGGAGAAATCTTTACAGTGCTCCGAAAATCTGAAATTTGAACATCTACAAAATCCATCTGCTGAGGAGGACTCAGATATGATGAATGTCTGCAGTCGTTACAGTCCTTTATTACACATAAAATAAATATGTTGAATGTTTCCTGTTGTACACATTTAAAACATGAATTTTCTTTCTCTCCCCAAAACACAGATTGCCATCAGCGTCATGTTCTCTCCTAATGTTTGCATCTCTTAAAAATGACAGTAAACATAGTGTTGTGTGTTTTCTAACCAAGAGTATTCGCAGACCTGTTTCTTTTGCCACATGCTTCAGTGTCATCTACAGTATTAAGATTAATTGCGTTTTTTTTTTCTGTTGCATCCCTTGACCACTCACGAGGGGTGTGTATCTCTGCCTCTCAGGCCATGTGATATTTATCTAAAATAATAAAAATAATGCAAATAATACTGTTAAAATAATACCCTGATAAAGTCAATGACTATTCACACCTAACCAACTTTAAAAAAAGAAACATCCATATTTTCTCAATTTTTATTTATGTACTAATCTAATCCAGCAACACTATAGAGAATCATTTCCAATACCTCACCAAAAGCAGTAAAAATGGGCAGTGACACACTGGGCAGCTTTTAAGCCAATCCCTAAGAAAAAGGAACTGTCACTGAAAAGCAGCTAACTGGGTATTGGGTATATAAAAGTTACTTTGGTTTAAGCGTCAGTGTCCACCATCTAAAAATTTGATATTTTCAGCAGCAATATAAAGGTGTATGTTTTAAGACCACAACACACCCCCTACCACTTAAAGAGGTAATTTTTGGTGACCTGATCCTTCGTGCGTTCCTTGGTGTATTATCATCTTGATTTTAGGCTTTTTTTTGGTACAACTTCAGCCGAAAATCAAAGGCCCACAACCAATACAAAATGTATGCAAAACTTTATTATATTCCATAACTTAGACTGAATTCTAATAACTTAAGAGACTGGTTATGAAAAAAAAAAAAAAAAAAAGAGAATGAATGAAATTAAAGTGTTCATTTTGTATTTCACTACCTCCAGTTTTTGGTGTGCGGTGGTCGCTCTTCCAACCTCAGGAGGGCATAACGGGCAGCACTGAGCGAGAGACCGCGGATCCCATCCCCCCACTCTTTCTCCGCTCTGATACATACAAATGGATACATGGAATATACAATTTAAAAGGATATAAGGATATATACTGTGATATGCAGTTTGGATTTTGTGACCTCCCCTGACAAACACCCACAAAAACAGAGGATTCACACTGGAAATAAAGTTAAAAAAAACAGAACACAGTATTACACATACCACTCTTGACCATGCTGTACATGTACAATCAAGGAGGGGGGTTACATCTCCATGGCAACATACCCGTGATACTCAATGTATTTGTAGATCATGCCTGCGATCACCAAGACGACTATTGCGTAGTACCAAGAAGATATGAACATGAGCGCCAGGCAGATAGTCATCCCCAGAAATGACAAGCTCCTGGACACAGAAGAGCACCAGAGGCAAAGATCAGTGTGCGTTAAAATGTGTGTGTGTGTATTTGTGCCCGCGTGCGTGCTTGGTAGTACCAGTGGTAGTAGGAAAAGCGTGGCCTCCAATTGGGTGTCCTCAGGAGGGTCTGGAGGGCACAGGCCAGGTTTACGAAGAGATAACACATCAGGAAGAACCTAGATGGAGAGAAAATTAATCATATTGGTAACACAAGTATGAGATGCTTAGGAGTGAGATACACGCGCGCACACACACACACACACACACACACACACACACACACACACACACACACACACACACACACACACAGAGCTGCGTCTCACATCGTAAGGATGGGAGCCACCAGGTCCAGAGAGGCGACGAGAATCCCCAGCTCAGCAATCAGGGCCGTCAGCAGCAGGGCCCAGGTGGGCTCACCATTAGCCTTCCCATGGCCAAACACCTGACAGAAACACACACAAAAGAGTAAAAATATGTCCAGAGGCACCGAGTAAATCATACTGAAAATGGTTTAAAGGGACAGTTTACTTAATGACAATCTTTTTTTCCCCTGTTACCTGTTCAGATAGCTTTGCGGGGTTTCTGCCGGGTTTAGACTTAAGAACTTTGTAATACCACATAGCATGCAATTTAATACTTTTTTCACAGTCCTACCAATCAAAGAATGATGGAAAACCAGTAGGATCAATTAAGTAACTAGTAACCCGGACCAAGTTAAGCGGCAGAAAATTGATGGATGGATTAACCAATTAAAAAGTAATTGATTAATTAAATTTTCTGCTAAAATTGACACTTAACCATTATGAGTCGATGAACTTGCTAGCTAGTGTGACTAGCAGTAGCAATAGTGTTTACTACAGGGGTGATGGATGTGACTGAAACTCCACCAGAAAAAAAAAAAAAAAAAGGTTTGAATAGCCTCCTGCAGCACAATCCAGGGTGGCATCAATCTCTTTTGCAATTTATAGATATATGACGTCTTCCAACAGCCCACATCCACATCCAAAAAAAAGTTATAACCAATGTAACTGTATTACAGCAGGCAAGAAAAAAAAATATTCAATACTCTTTTACCTTTGTAAATTAAATTTAAGACTTTTTGTGGGGGGAACTGAATTCAGTGCTTTATAAGACTTTTCAAGACCTGCAGATATGCTGTTACAAAGTGACTTGCCATGGTTTGGAGAATTTGGCTGTATCTTACTGCAATACAATGCGCTCAATGGCTTTTGGTTTCGGGTTCTTGATGTGCCAAATCCATAAAATTCAAGAAATCTAACAGACTTAATTCAAAATGGTCCAACAAAACATCCATAGGCCATACAGCAGGCTTTCTCTCCTAAAAACTTCCCTTGCTAAATGTCTGCGCCCACAAAGATGGAACAAAGTGTTCCCTACAAGGTCTGTGGACTGTTGTAGCTATCAATGTTACTAAACAGTATTTGGAGAGAGGCCACGGTTTGAGCACAGCAAACATTTCATTCTCACTTTTAGTTAAAAGCAGACATAGTTATGATCTAGATGTGGGTTGTTGCGTTAGCTAAGGAGACAGTTCGCAACAACTCTTATTTGAATTTTTGTTCCCTGTAATTAAAATGAATATTTGCAGCTCAAACCCAGAGGAAGGGGATGATGTTGTCCTTGGCAATGGCCTGCAGGAGTCGGGGTGCGCCAGTCAGCGACTGGAGGCCTGCGCCACATGCTGAGAAGAAAGAGCCAATCACAATGACGAAGGGACTGGGCCAAGCCAGAGTCCCCACCACTAGAGTTCCTTTTATTGAGTCTCCATATCTGCAGGAGGCAAACACACATCAAGCATTTTGAAAATTTTACAACAGTAAAACAGTGGACAAAAATTTGCACACAAAATAAAAATCTATTTCTCTGTCATATAACAGGATACAACACACACATACAGACAGATAAAAGAGCAGATTTACTGACTTGTCTCTGAGGACCACCCCGTCAATGCATGCGCCAAACAAAACAACACTGCTCAGGTCTGGATGGACAGCACTCAGGAAAACAACGCCAAGCAGTCAAATCAAATCAAATGTGCCCTAAGTGCCTTTCAGAGATAATAGTACCATAAAACAAGCAATCTTTTTAGCTACAGTGGTAGTCACAAAATGATGCATAAAAAACTGAAAGAGATAGCACATCAAAAACTCAAAGGAAAAGGGAGACAAACCCTTTCCTTAACAATACAGAGAAAAGCTGACTAAAAATTCCCTAATTATCTTGAAATATTAAGATCTAACAGTTATTTCATACCATCAAAACAGCATTTTACCCAAACAATTCATTGTTGAGGTGCAGAGAGGAGCTAGTATTTGTTTAGACAATAATACTTAACACAAATTCTCTGGAAAGCTGCGTTTTACTGTGTTGTCATTCTAGCTCACTTGAGACAAAAATGTGTGAATGGGGCTTTGAGTTTTTTTTTTTTTTTTACTTAGAGTGCCTGGATACTGAATCAATATATATTATGAAAAGATACAGACGATGGAAGTGGTGAGGATTGCGAGGATGGTTCCAGTGGGGATTGAGCGCTGGGCATCTTTCAGATCCCCTGACCGGTTCGAACCAGCCATGATTCCTGAGGAGAAGAAGAAAACCATTAAAATGAAGAGGGAAATATTAATATAAGAATTACTAGTAGAATAACTCAGTGGCATTAATATGTATCATAAATAGATTTGTTTTCAAAATACCAACTTTTTAGAGGCCGAGAACCCCTTGATGTTAGCTTGAATATCATTCTTTTTTAAAATGCATCTAATTAGTGTAGAAAAATGCATCAGTTTTGAACCGTTTATGATTTCAAGTTAAAGTATGAAACTCAAATTGGATACCACAGAATTGAATTTCATTTTATTATACTGAATGAGTAAAAAAAGAAATCCAAGAATTGAAAAGAAAGAACAAGAGTCACTGATCCTGAAATGGCAACTGTTCTATGGCCAAGAATCAATATCACAGTCACTGTGTTCTTACTGTCAACATTGCATTTTCATAACAGAATTATGTTTACATTTCTTATACACTCTGTATTTCTGTTTCTAAGTTGGCCTTTACCACTGCTGGTTTAGCTTTCGAGGAAGAGCAAGGAAAAAAAGAAACAAGTGCTTACCTGTGACACACGGGAAGAAGATGCCTACCAGCAGCGTGAAGGAGGTGGTGATGTCAGCAAACACACAAGGCTGGTGTGTGGATGGTGGGTGTGCAAAAGGAGAGGAGTTACGGTAGCCTTTCTCAACCACGTCCCCTTTGCTGAGGTAGGAGCTCCACACGTTCTCTGTGAGGACGAAATTCAATATGTGCTAGTTAGCAAGAGTATGTAGTTATTATTGTTCATCCTTATGAACCGAGTCGAATTAATATTGCTCTTCAAAACAAACATGGACAGCAGATGCGATTCTGTCATTGCTACTGCTACTGCTACTGCTACTACTACTGCTACTGCTACTGCTACTACGTATATGGACCCGTTCATGGCATGCAGACTTGTTTACTTGTAGGCACGTACAGCCTGGGTTTGCACAGACGTCCGCGATCAAAATTTATGACTGAAGAGACCCTCACAGAGATGAGTAGATGACATAATTTATATACTCTGACCCTTGTGGCTATGTGGATGCAAAAAGTACCATTTGAGGAATGTAGCTTCCATATGTGGCTAAATGAGTAGTGCACAGCACCAAATTTGACTTAAAAGAATAGTGTGACATTAAGGGAATACCCTTTGGCTTTCTTGCCGAGAGTTAGATGAGAAGATGGATGCCACTCCGATGACTACATAGTAACCCAGCTTGATCCACAGGATCAAAAAAAAAAAAAAAAAAAAAATTTATCCCGCCAACACCTCCACAGCTCACTAATTAACATGTTAAATTTTGTTTAATTGATACAAAAAACTAAGTGCAAAAAATTAAACAGCATTCAGCCAAGAACTATTTACAGCATGTAACTGACTTTAAAACCACAAAGTGTAGTTTTTACACTTCTGTTTTTGAACAGATTAAACAGACACAAAGCAACAATCTTCTCATCTAACTCTTAGCATGGAATATGTGTATTTCCTTGAAATCTATTAGTTGAACTGAAAGTAAATGTCTTCTAAGTATTTTATAAGAGGGTAAAATTCCTTTTGGATCAATGCCAACAAATAAAAAAGGTAGAATTTTCATTTATACATTTTCATTTAATTTTGTCAACGATGCTCATAGAAAATGACTGGTGGCATGAAAAAGCACAACTTGCTACTTTTAAGAGTTTTGCCTGCTCATGTGTTCTTAAAATACTTTAATGTAGGTATACACCCTTTGTACTGAAATGCTTCACGTATTCCCATATGCCTACACATGCTCCACATCACACACACACGAACACACTATACCTGAAATGATCCCACTGGCCAGACCGGGGATCCCTTCAATCTCAGAAAAATTGTTTGACATGAAGTATTCGTCACAGGAGGAGTTGAGCTCTGGGCCCTGGCAAAACTGCTTCCAAAGATATGTGGTCCTTTCCACCAGAACAGGGGCGTTGTCGGGGTCCAAGTTCGGGCCTACAGTGCTGGTTCCTTTTGGGATGGATACAGAACGTCAAGAAAACGGAATGGATGTAACTAATACCACTGGTCTTCCTCTGCTACCCACCGATAATAGCGGTGAAGTTCACATCATCTCCTCCCACTGGCTCTTTGATCTGCAGCAGGATGGTTTTTGCACAATGGTTGTCATAAATTTCATGACGGTTGATGCTTCTGTTTCCCAGCATGCACACGCTGCAGACAGAAGCAGATCAGTCAGTCAAGACCATAGGAGTTCAACGACTGGTCAGCGTTGTATTTTTGGAAATGTAAAATCAGCACTTACGGAAAATTGGCTGGTTTGAAGGCAGAGACCAGCACTCCGATATAGATGGAAACGATTGAGACGATGACGCAGGCCAAGAAAATGGAGGCCAGTTTGTTAACATATTTCATGCCCACAAAGACCAGCAAGGACATCAGGAGGAGAAAGATGGAGCCGTAGACCCGCATGCTGTTCAACATGGCTGCCCCTTCACCTTCGGGGTACTTTGACTCAAAAATGGCTGCTTTAGGTGCTATGTACATCTGAAGGATAGAGGGAGATGAGAGTGTGACAAAATTCAACAGAGACAAGGAGAACACTACATTAATTTAATGAAATAAGTTTAAATCTAATCTAATCAGAAAGTGCAAATAAAAGATGCATAATCACAGATAATTTTTAGGGCACTTGGCGCTATAAATAACTGCTTGTAATGGGTTTATAATGGCACATATTAGGGTTGTGCAATTTGAATTTGTCAGATTTCCAGATTTTGTTATGCCATTTCTACTGTGGTCTGGTTTATTAGACCCTTGTGGGCAATGTTGCAAATCAATGAACAGGACTCTAATAACAATATTGGATTTTTACATAATTTTTGAATCAATGTAAATAAGTAATTTGATTTGCCACGTATTAAATATGCTGGAAAATTTACTGTATCACAATCGCGATCTAGCTAATATCTACTGCGGTGAAACATTCTGATGGTAACAACACAACCAGCGATTCCTAATACCATCATTAGCGTGACTTTTGCTGTTTTCAGGTGACATCGTGAACACAGCACAGCTCTGCAATTCTATCAGCAGTTTTATTTCGATAAACCACAAGGTAACGCTGTTTATCAAACAGCGACAACGCAGTCCTCCCAGGACAAGTAAACCAGGCTCCCTCTCCGTCAGTCTACCTCTAGCTACTCTGGCCATGACTTGTAAGAGCATGATAGAGCTGTAGCCCATCCCTATTATGTTATAACATTCTGTTTTTTAACTATTGACACCCAGAAGGTAACACATACTTTCTTTAAGTTCTTGCACTCAAGAAATTCTGATAGACAAGTGGGTAAAATCATAAACTCTGACCGTGAAAGGGCAAAAAATCCTGCACACTACAATTCAATGAATTTTAACCTTATGAAAGATGTTCTGAGGACAGTAATGTCTTAAATAAAGTGAGCACAAGTGATCGACTCTGTGCACTAATTTTTTTGCATTGCACTGCATTTAAAACTTCTGGACAACTGTCTTAAACTTTAAACAAATAATCTGCTTTTGTTTATGATGTTTAAAGATATAATATATATTTCATAAGGCTGGTTCACTTGCAGAATCCAACTCATTTGTTACATTTGTTAGGTTTTAATAATTCCAAGGCAACTATGCGATGAAGTTATTTCTATCACATTTTTGAACTAATAGTAGTATTACAGGACAGTTTTATAATTATCATGATCATATTGCTTACCATGAAATTTTTGGTCTAAATAATCATAGCATGAAAATCTGATACTGGCACATCCCTATATCACAATATGTTGTATATCAACATCACATTATACATATAATTATATGTCGCTCATTCTCAGCACTGTTGCTCAGTGCTGAGCATGTTGCTCAGTGCTTGGAGTGACATTAAGTGACATTAAGTTTTTAAATAAGAAAAACACTCATAACGGAGGCAATAAACAGTTGCGGAACCAAAACTGTCCTGAAGCACTGATGTGACATGAAATTAAGAAAAAAGGTGATAAATGAATAAGTGAAAGGGCCATAAATCTAACTAAAATGATACCAGACATAATGGTGGTGTAAGGCAAATGCCAATGATAACTACTAATAATTATGATGATGAGGAGGAAGAAGCCAAAAACCCACCAGAAAGATCTCGATGGCTCCAAGGATGTACGTGGCTGCCGCGAAGGTGTTCCCCAAGTAGAAACACAGGCCCACTGCCCCCCCAAACTCTGGACCCAGAGCGCGACTGATCATGAAGTAGGAGCCTCCCGCTAAAGGAGGGTGGAGGGGAGAGATAGAGAGAGAGAAAAAGACAAAGAGCAGGGCAGGTTGTACACCAGGGTTGAAGAAGTGGAAATGGAGAGGGAAAAAAAAAAAAGGATGGGAGATGAATAAAAAAGGAGGAAAAATTAAAGAGATTGTAAAGAGAAAAGAAGGAAGGATGGCGAAGGGGAAAGACAGATGTTGAACAAGAAGAAGAGATGGGACACAAAAAGAGAGAGGGGGATGGATGGTTAGTAACATTATGATGTTAGGATGTAAAGGGAGAGAAAAGAGGACAGCTGATGAGAGAAGTCATCCTATGCTTGTAGAAATAAGCATAATGTTCTATTTGACACATTGGAGTAAGAATACAGATTAGAGCTTTCGTCAAATCGTATCTGCAAATGACTTTTTTACAACTGTTTTTTGCCTCACTCGTTGTACAGGACTGGGTTGAGTTTACTGCATCTGGAGTAAACTCTTGGCTGTGTTAAGGGCTGGTTATCAAGCCTCAACAATTTCTTGGTGCCGACCAAAATGTGCCGATAGCACCGAGCATTGAAAAATTGTCCTTACTGAAAGCTGGCATCAAATGCCTAATCAGATTTATAGTTTTGCTTACTTGTTCTCTCATCTGACAGTTACTGATTACTATCAAAATTTTTAACTTTTATTCAGGCAAACTATGTTGCGGCTGCTTGTGTTTTTATTTATGTAGCCCAATATCACAAATTTCCCTTAAGGAGCTTTACAATCTGTAAATATGATGCCTAACTAGAAAGCTCACAAAAATGCATTTTCATATAAATCTCTCATATAAAAAAAGTAGGCTGGTAATCAGACTGAACTGTCATTTTGTTTCACTTTGTTTACTCAGCCTGACATCACATACATTCATTAGCATTTGCTAAGTGCTTGCTGGGGGGGTTATTTTTTTATGTATCTGTAGCATTATAGATCTAATTTTTTCTAAATCAGTTGTGAGTGACCTATCTAACCCCCCCTTTTTTTTAACACTGATCAGAGAAATATGTTGATTCATGAGTTTTTCTTTCTGCAAGTCAATTTACAACAACTCGATCTCAATCAACAATCTCATCCAGGTTTTTTGCCATTTTTCATAGCCATTTGCCACAGCTAGGCAGCTAGCTAGCTTTGTAAGAAAATGACATCCCTATTCTTAATCCAGCCAACTAAGCCAAATTGGTTTATTGTTTCTCCAGCCGAGGAAACTGCCATCAGTGGGCACAACACCAGACATGTGGGCAGTGATTCAGATATCTGTAACCAGACTATCGAAAAATGCTGTATCATTATCTGTAACCAAAACTCAAACACTGTATTGGCAGGATTTCAAAATAAACCCAGCCTTAATTGTGTTAAACTTACTGAAGTAGATAGCTGCAGACAGAATTACACTATGCAACTAGTACTCCAAGTGAGTTCAAATAAACAGTCACAATAATTTGCTGATATAATTTGAACCAGTTATAAACAGATTATATGAGGGAGTCATATAGTAAGAGCAACTACAAATTCACTACTGACTGTAAGTTCAGAATTCAGTGTTTGGTTTCCAAAATGCAACCCTTTAAAACAAAAGGCTCTTACATATTTCCTGTTCAGTTGACAAACACATAAGTCTGATAAACTGAACGAATACCACTACCCTAACTGCCACCGAGAAGTTCCTGAACAAGGCAAGCATGCTCCAAAAACTGTCAATGGAAAACTCTCTCCAATGACAATCACTGAACTCAAAAACATAAAAAGTATAACAACAAAACACCTTCATTCTTAGCCATCACTAAAATGACACGTGTTTCCACCTACAGATTTTTGATGCTGAGCTGTATTTGGTAAGCCAAACACTTTTTGATTAATCCTTTACATTAACCACAGTAAACTATATACATACAGTATTAACTATCATCTGAAACTAGATGGTGAGAAAGCATGAGAACTTGAAGCTGTTCAGGTGAGAAAAAGAGCATGAAATGAAATGTCTGATGCCAAACAAGACATGTTAGACATTAATTCTCTATGTTACCTACCGAAGGTTTTATTTCTACATTGAATTATCGAAATGTCACATGCTAGTGGAAATATCACACTACTTTGACATTTGGGAAATTCAGCTTGAGGCATTTCAGTGAAAGGTAAAGTCAATGGCGGATACATTTTCTGGGTTTTTAATGTGTACAGACAGAGAGGGAGAGGTATAGAAGGAAAGACAGGACAAACAGAAATAACACTCATTAGAAAAAAACATATGCAAATTTATCAACTCCGCCATAGCTGGAAGATGAAAAGTAAAATTGGTGGTAAACAACCTGGAAAATTGAAATGATCATCTTAGAGCTCACTTGGTTTGGTAAACTCAAAATGGTCGCTATAAAAATTTGCATTATTGTGGAAA
The DNA here is from genome assembly GCF_016859285.1 of Xiphias gladius. NCBI lineage: Eukaryota > Metazoa > Chordata > Actinopteri > Istiophoriformes > Xiphiidae > Xiphias > Xiphias gladius. The sequence continues at coordinate 14,748,961 of NC_053411.1, forward strand.
TAAGCTTCAACTTGTTGTGAGAATCAGATAGCAGATGAGAAGTCACATACTGAAGCCTACATACTGGCTAAAATGTTCTCTGTCAGCTGCATTTGCAAGTCCTCACCTCTGTCTTCACTGGTTGTGTTTTACTGCAGTTTCACTGCAGAACCACCAAGGTAGCTGAACCTCATTTGCAGTAAAGCACATGACAGGTAGACAAACATGAATGACATGAAAGAGTGACAGCCCACAGACGCAAACTGCAGCACTGTGAGAAAACTATAACTCCTTTTCGATTCTGGTTTAACAGGATTGTTACTGCGATTTATCTGGTATTTATTAGACTGGATTAACCAAAAACCTCTGCTTATTTTATCTATCTACATTTATTTAACCTTTTTACCTTTACTTTCCACTGTGCAATTAACTAGAGCCTGTCTGACACTGAATCTCTTGAGGCCGATAACAATAAACGACACATTAAATATTTTACATAACAAATTAAAATTTTAATAAGGATCCCTTAAACTTAGTTATTACAGAATTATGCCCAAGACTTGTACTGAACATGGTAAATGGACTGCACTTATATGGCGCTTTTCTAGTCCACTAGACCAATCAAAGATTTTACACTACTGCCACATTCACACACACATTCATACAGTGCTTTCTAGACATACACCTATGATACATCGGGGTTCAGTGTCTTGCCCAAGGACACTTAGACATGCGGATGAGAGGAGCAGGGGGATCGAACCACCGACCCTCCGGTTAGCTCTACCTCATGAGCCACAGCTGCCCCTTATTCTACAGTTGAAAAATAAGCTCCTCTCTGGTGAACTGTGTAATTAAGAGACTGTTTCTAAGTTAACTCAAACTCATTTTTGCAGTTTCTATACTGCAATGTTTCGTTAGCCAACAGTTTGAGATTTAAAAAAAAAAAATCTCAAAATATGAATTTTGCACTATCATGAGAAATAGAAAACACCTTAATCTTGGCCTTTTTATTCTGCGAAGGGCAAATACTTCACTTGAAAATTAACTTAAGGAATTAATAGTAAAAATAATTCCTTAATTTTCTGTCAGTAAACTATCTGTTGATCTAATCATTTTAACAGGACTTTTTTCCTAATCTTTTATTTCCAGTTAATTTCCTCCCTTTCGATGAGAGGATGAATCTCTTGCTTTTTGGAATTTGACATTTGAAGCTATAGCTTTATAGTGATGCTCCCCAGCTGACGTATACAGAACCACAAATTTTATTTCCATGACAAAATTGTCCTAACTTCAAGGTAGGTTTTGTGTTTAGGCTTAGTGAAGGAGGTCACACCTGTGCCGTTCAATCCACATATATCAAAAGGATGAAAAGGAAAGACAGAGAGGTAAAGGCATACCTGGTACAACTCCATTAGTGGCGATCGCACTCATCGATATCGCGGTCAACATTGTCTGAAGAGGAGAGACAGACAAAGAGCCAGTTTAGAAAGTTTTCATAATCTGTCTCATCATGCCTGTCTGCTTACATACTGTATCTACAGAACCAAATACTCACACAGCAACAGCATAAGAAGACAATACAGAGAGCCTGCAGCACCCCAGCAATCCCCACCAACCAGGTCAACCGCAGGAACAAGATGACGCCGAAGATGTTCTGGATGCAAGGCAGGTACACACCCATAAAAGTCCCCATCTGTAGTGACTGGAAGGTACATACAGCAGAGAGAAGGAACAAAAAAATCAAGTCCAATTTATTATCAGCAGCAAAGCCCAAACATAGTAGATAATGTTATTCTTTTTAAGTGTCTATTTGGACAGTCTCCTTTATTTCTACTTTATCTTCCAGGTAAACAGAGAGAAACATAGTACATAGGCACATTCTATAGAAGTGGATCCCAAACCACATACCCCCCTGTACCCCTTCATTGACACCAACTGCCATGTTCCAAATGTGTTCATTTAAACTGATTTCAAACTGGATGTTCATTTATACTTTCCTATATAATAGTGAATATTGTTTTTCTATTCAACTGAATGTCAAGTTTGCATTTTTAGTACCATCACTTGGATTGGCAGAAGCTGGACGTTTCAAACATTACTCCATTACTTTCAGCCATCTACTGCATTTCAACTGTTTATAAATTACTTTTAGCTATGTGTTTCATTCATTCATTAACCAATTATAATATGCTAACTATTTCAACCATTTAGCAATTACTTTTAGTTTACTTTTAGACTTTTTTTATAAATTACTTTTAACTACATATTTCAACCATGTACCCATTATTTTAGCTAAATATTTCAACCACTTATTCATTGCTTTAAGATAACTATTTAGAGTTCTCTGTTCACTTGATTTCCTACATTCTCTAACTGCAAAACATGGTGTTTCAACAGCCTCAGGTTGGTCAGAGATGTGTACTGTGCATATTGTGGCTGCTAGTTTACTGGTCATTACGACAAAAATTCACTAAAGATCAGCACTGCACCAATTTGTAAACCTGCCCTTTTTTCCTCCTTAACACGAATATGTGGACATATCTTTTAAAATATTCTTTTTAAGTTAGCTTAGCTACTCCACAATGTACCCCCTGGCACCTGCAGAAGTATCCCTTGGAAATCACTGCACTACACCATCCTGATGCGGCAGACTTATGTTAATGCTTATTCTGAGCACGCTGTGTGGCCAGAAGGGAGGATTAAAAATGCTGTGGTTAACATCCCCAGCCGTCTGTTGGCAAATGGGTCCAATCCTGCAAATGTACGGTCAGAACAGGGTGGAAATGGTACATTTCTCTGAACCACCAAAGCAGACTGTCTTATATAGGCCAGCCGGCTCCTTATCAGCAGGGATTTCAGTTCAGATAAGGGTCACATCCTACTGTACTTTCACTTACAGACGCTGAGTCAAAAGGGCAATAGTTGAACATTTGTCAGGGACTCAATGAGCATAGGTTAAATCTAATATTTTTTAATTTAAATTTTTAGAGCGATAAGTGTTTTGGTTCTTTCCATTTTATTCCTTTATATTGCTTCAGGTAGAATGTTTCAAGGTCACTTGAGGACATTTCCTGCTGTGATCATGATCATTTAAACTGTGTACCTGTTGCGTCAGAGTTGTGCCCATAACCATCATCTTGGTTGTAATTGCTGTAGTATAAGAACACTGTACAGCAAGACAAAGTACATCTGGGCTCATACACAAGGTATGGGTGTTGTCATGGGCATAAAAGTCCTACAGCACATTTAAACAGAAAATAACTGCGTATTTTAGTTTTGCTTTAGCTGAATAAATTTTTCATCCTGTGATACAGGTATTTAATTCCAATCTCATTGAAATATTGATTCGATTCTGTTAACATAAACACTGTTAGTACACTTCTGTTTCTTATGTGCTTACTGTGCTTTTAATCTTTTACTTTGTTTTGTTTTTTGTTTTTTTCCCCTTGATGAGTTTCAAAGTCTATTAGCAGTTAAAAAGATGAGTTTGGCAAGCCTGGTATACCTTGCTGGCTTTCTTCTTCTCACCGATGTTCTCGGCCTCCTCGTGCTCCTTGGCCCCCTGTGTCAGGTTGGTGTAATTGGCCCAGCGACTGAGCAGAGAAGACACCTTTGGCCATGTGTCCATCTCCTCCTGTGAGATGAAGAAAGAGGGGAGAAAGGTGGGAGGAGGCGGGAAACAAAGAGTGGTAGAGGGGGATGGCGAAGGTAGAAATAGGGTGGAAAGAAATGAAAAAAAGGCAGCGAAAGAAAGCAGAGAAGAGGGGAGGAATGAGATAGCCAGGGAGTAAAGAAGAAGGGGGGAATGAGAGAGAAAGAAGAGAAAGAGCAAGGACAGTGTATAGAAATGACACGGAAGCGGGGAGGGCATAAAGAAGGGAGAATAAGTGGGTGAAGAACAAGAAAGATGAAGAAAAGAAAGGATGACAAGCACAGAGGTAGGAAACAGACGAGATAAAAGAACAGGCAATTAAGAAACAAAGAGGGATATTATATGACTTGTTAAAGAAGTTGGAGATAGAAAACAGAGCTGTTTCCAGGGAACCTTGTAATCTATAAAAACTAAAATGATCTGCACCCAACAACCAAATGGTGGTTTATTTTTGGCTCTAGTTTAGCAGACAAATTGGCAAATAAACAGCCACCATTTGGAGATTCTGTTTTTATACATGTATACTAAAAACAAGAAAAATGAACATTTTAAGGAAAGCTGAAAATGTGGCCACAAGAAAAAGTTCCTTGTACCTTTAATACAAAGCCAAGTTTGCAGAATATTTATAACATGATTAAAATGTGCCGGAGTTTTATCAATAGTGTGTTTCGAACCTCAAATAAGGCCAAGTTTCTGTTGTAGAAGTCATTGTCATCCACCCCATGACGGTTGTTGATATACACACTGGAGATTTTGGAATTTCCATCACCTAGACACATATAAAGAGATAATGAGACAGAGAGAAGGATGGAGAGAGAGGAAAAAAAGAGAAGAGTGACACAGCCGGAAACCAACTTTAATAGGTCTGGACACACTATTGGCCATTTTCCTCACTGTCACCATGGCCTTTTGGGGTCGAGTTGCACTCAGATTCATTCCAACTTTCTCCCCCACACAAACACGTCGCACACACACACGCACACACACAGTTTAATACAACAGCCACCATGTCACCAATTCATTTCCACCTCAGTCAGCACAGACCACTGCATCAGCAGCACCTGAGTCAGCAACATCACTTCCCTCCCTGCTCCGCCACACTCGAAAACGGCCGTGCCCAGTGACACACTTCAAAGTAGGATTTTCATATGTGACTGGACTTGAGACCTATGTCAAGCATGGGTCTATGAAAAAGAAAAAAGAAAAATGAGATACTCTTTTTAACAGTCGATTGGTACATCAACATTGTATTATGTGTTAAAATCTTACTCTTACCCTTTGATGCTATCCTCCCATTCTGAAGTATTTCCCATGTCTCTATAGTTTGTTCTATTAAAAAGTGAAAATTTATATCCCTTAGGCCTGCAACTAACAATCAATTTCATTATTGATTAATGAAAGTTACTTTTTTGATTTGTCAATTAATTGTTTAGTCTCTGAAACTTCAAAAACCTATCATGAAATGCCCATCACAAAAGAAATGAAAAGAGATGAGAAAGACAGAAAAAAATCTGTTACAAAAAATTAAGTCTTTTTGCCCCCTTTTTTTTTTTTTTTTTTTTTTTTTTTTAATGTGAAATACCAAATACTTTCATCTCCTCAGGCCTGTAAAAATCTTTCAAATTGGTAGACATACTCCCAACTTGTGCACATAAGCTGTGATACAAGTACATTGCACTTTAATTAATTTTAAGATGTCACAAGCCAAAAAGTTAGGGAACTGCTGCTTTACACTGCATCCACGAATTAATACTTTCATACTTAGTCCAGAGAGAAAACTGCATGACACACTAGCTGGCACATCCCAAAATGCATCAGCAACTTTCTTATCAGACAAGTACAGAGTATCAGCTGGTTACACGATGAGAAAGAGTCGATAGCCATGTAAAGAGAAAAAAAAATGCAAGCATTTGGCTGGTGGGTGGTAACTTCCCATCATGTTTATAGTCCTTCATTTGGCCCAAGATAGTGAGTGTGAAACTGACCCCACACCAACTTGCTGGTTAATATTCAGTGGCTGGAGCATGCTGGCATTGTGGTAAAAAATTAACTAACAAGCTAATCGGGCTATGTGTACATTTTTTCTGGCATAAAATGTAGTCGTTTTGGATAAATACAGATACACATCAGGGCGTGCACACACATTTCATTGCATGTCAGCAAGAACGTGCAGTTCACACACTCAGACATTGGATGTTCCTGCGGTATGTATGCCTAACCTGTTGATCAGGATAGTCAGGAGTCACAGAGTCAATGACAGCGTCTTATGGATGTCAACACTTCCTAACGGCTGAGACCGTCTTTGCTCAGACTGACGGACTGGACTGCTGCCTCGTAACACTGATTACTCTTCCTGACACTACAGTTGCAACAGTATCAATCAGCTGTAGCTATAGTATTTAATTAATGGAGAGTTGATGCACTGACACCCATGCTAATTTTGATGATCTGATGTAGAGCTGTTAACAATTAATTGGTTGGACAAAAAAGCCATATTAAGACACACCTAGGGCTCTACATAATTATAATTTTTCACTATTTTCTGACATTTTATAGACTAAACTGTTCTACTATTGGTTGGGCTACAATCTCCTCTGTCCAGAATCACCTGTGAGTTATTAGTGCAGAAAAAAAAATTGCTGTCCTGTGAATACCTCTGTAAATACCTCAGCTGTTGAACCGCAGTGTTCACACTGAACCGAACACAGTGGAACACAGCTGTCTGCTGTGTGTGTTCCCCAAGAGGAGTCCTCCACCTGAGATTACCACACCTCAGTATGATGCCTTGTTCTGTATGTGTGAACATGTGAGCAACCAGTGAAGCAGAAAGCTACTGGAGCCTGATGTGTGTATGTGGACTTTAAGGACATCAAATTCAACAGCTAGCTTTATTGGTGTCAAAAATAATAGATCACAGAGCATTTGACCTGTCTGAAAATAACTCTCTACTCCTCCTGCCTCCTCTCCTCGTCATCGTCTTTCAGGATCTTGACTCATTCACATTAACAGCAGCATTTTTTTTGTCAGCCTGCTGGTTTTCTCTTTCAGCCGCCCGGGAGACAACTGCTCTGCTATTTCTGATATTTTTTGTGTGGGTGATAGAAAGAAAGACGGACAGGCTGTACAGGAGGGTTATGCAGTTGTGTGTCCGACAATTTTCCTCTTTGTTTTGCTATAGAAACAACCACTGCATCACAACAGCCTGATCGAAACTTAACAGGCTAAATTTGTATTTATGGAAGCTTATTAAACAACATGGGGCATGTACGGCTATACAACTGCTTAAGTGGACGATTGCAGCTATTACAGTTACATCTTTCCACAGTTATAACACCCTTGTTGAGTCTGTGAATCAGCACAGCTATTCTTAAACACTTCTGGAAAGTGAATTGCTGCACTCCATATGACAACTGCAGTCGCAGCAGTCAGACAAAAACGATGTCAAAGTAGACTTACAAGGTGTCCATCTGCACTTGTAAAAACTGAGTCCATGTGAAAAGGTTTCTGCTGTCAGCTACCATAAAGTTAAGACCTGAATCTCTGTATCTACTCTGGAGGTGGGCTGAACAGCAGTGGGGGAAGTGAATCCTACACCATGATCACAATAGGCATACATTTTAGTCCTCTTATTGTTCTCATCGTCTGCTCAGTGCAATAACGGTGGCGTTGAACTGTTGCTGATTTTGCTGTGGACTCCCTGAGGGAGCACCCAGAAGTCAAGCTCTCACTTATGAAACAAATGGGAGAGCTTAATGACACTGAGAGGCATAAATCACATTTAAAAACACCTTTTTAAACTTGAGACATCCATGATAGTGAATAAAAAAAATAGCACTTTTTACTTCCCATTAAACGGACATTTTGGAGACAGAGCTGGTTGAAATCTTGTGAGCTTGAATATCTCTCTTGCCAATGGCCTCACTCCTGCACAGCCAGTCTGTGCCAGTGTGCTGCCTGTACTGGAACACAGCATGACTGATTTCACAGTGGATGTGTATGAATTTCTGTGTTAAAACTGTAATTAATGAATGGTACTCTGTCTGGAACGTGTGAGTGAGTTAAAGATCCATGAGACAAATTCACACACTGACAGATCCAAATGGCAGCAAGAAGTTGATGCATAAAAACATTCAAATAAATATAGAAATCATGCAATGTAGGGTCAAGAAACTGCACTCTAAAGCCTGATGGGCAAGCAAAAGTGTCTGTAACATAGCTGCTTATCCAAATCAGGGCCAACACTCCCCGCAGGCATCCTGGAGCCCTAGTGGTGCAAAAATCCTTTTTGCATTTGTTTTCCCTATTTGTATATGTTTTTATATGTTACATTTCTGGATTTGGAGCATGTTCCCCTTAATGTTTGTGCTTTCACTCTTGTATGTGCTTTGTCCTTACAGAGACCCAAAAGAGACATTTTTCCCCAACTGCTATTGCATTTTGTTTACAGAACTTCATGGGAATCCAATGGCCACATGCTGTTCAAAATGCAACCCCTTTCAATGCAGGACTTTAGACACGTTAAGACAGGTTCAACTGTTCAGGAATGTGTGACATTACATGCTTATTTCTCAGCCAGTGTGTCATGGTAGAGGAGTGGCTGTCTTACATGTCTCCAACATATGGATTAAACTGTCTGTAGCAATCTAAGTAGTTTAGATTAGAGTAGGGATTAAATAAAATACAGTGATATGTTGTTACACAGAATAGGTGTTTGATCTGCATGCAAGAGGCCTTCCAGCCATGGTTTCTGTCCCACATAAAAAGCATGAACACATCTTGTGAAGTATATTTTAAACATAAAAAAAATCTTGCCATGTGTCACTTGAAACCACGGCAACAACACATAATAAATATGTGCGTGTTTTGTGTTGTGTTGCATGTGTTGGTTCTTCACCTTGCTCCGCGCTACTAAGGTCCGGCGTGTCGGTCCCACCTCCTCCTGCTGTAGTGGTCGTCAGGCTTCCCGACGCCTCGCTCAGTGGGTCACTTCGATTGACGCTCTCTCTGGAGCCAAACCATACGTGGGGGCCAGAGCAGGAGCTCATGTCAGGAGACCCCGGGAGGTCCTCCGCCGTGATGGGCGTCACCGTGAAGCGCACTGATGCCATGACAACTCACTTGGAAAAGTTAGACGGAGGGGGGGGGGGGTTGCTGTGTGGGATGTAGGAGAAGGAGGACGGTTAAGGGGCGGGGGTCTCGGACTAGCTAGCAGGGGTGTGCTGACCTGAGCTAAGCTAGGCTAGGCTACGCTATCTCCCAGGTAATGCTGAGGTAACAGCGGCCTCTACAGTTTGTCCTTTTTTAGCTCCAATTCTCCATTGAAGCAAACTAGTCGTCTCCAACCAGGCATGTGAAAGAAAATGTACAACATGCCTCTTTCTGTGCCTATGAGTATCAAAAGTCTTTATGATCCTGTTTGAAAAATAATGGATTTAGTAATGCATAATTGATACCAGCACAGGAGGACCAGTTCCTTTACTATAAACATGTGACTGTGTAGCTTCAAGCAGTTATCAGAGATGCTAAGTACATATACACAAAAAGCTGAGGGTGTCCCTTCTTGTAATTTCAAACTAAATCTTTTTCCTTCTTCTACAAAATCAAACCGAAATAGTGTTTCTGTGCAGTATCTTTTCTACCTACAGTATGTAGGTTCAGGATAAAAGTCAGTGTGCTAAACTCGTCTTTCTCTCTGCCTCTTCTCAGGTAAACATAACTAAAATGTCACTGACATGCCCCTTAGAGATAAAAGTGTCTTTCTACTGAAAGAACCCAACTGTAATCACAGCAAAGGCAGGGGAAGACATCGGTGCAGTAAGGCCAAGGATGGGAGGGATGAGATAGAGAGAAAAAAATAATAAAGCAGAAGTTAGTTTATACAGCAAAGACTGGCCTAAATGTTTGTGAAAAGGACCACAATATATTAAAATGTAAGTAGGCTACATGTGATGTGAATTAAAATTAGGAAAACTGGCACTAATCTTGTAGCCTGCATTTCAGATTTTCACCAAATCTTGTGAGATCGTGTGGTAACATGTAGGAGTTATCACCAAGCAACCTTTGTGTCATGTGTTTACTTGCAAAGATAAATCAGTTTACAATGATTCCTTTGTAGTCTCATTAAATAAATTCATGCACAGTAGAAAGCTGAAAAAGGAGCACTGTAGTTCCAATTTTTGGGTTAAAGATTAGATGGTTGTCCCTTTAAGTCCACGCCGTGCTCCTAAAAAAAAAAAAATCAACAAATGCAGGCACCGACACACCTTTCTACACAGTATAAATGTCAACAAAACAGCAGTACTCTAAATATTACATCATTTGCCCATAAATTCATAATTTCCACCTAATTTTCTTTATCGGTGTGTATGTCTCTTTTTACAAAAGTTAAACTTACTCTAGGAAAACTGTGTCTGGGGTTTCATCCTTCCACAACACGACAGCTCTCTAAATGAACGAGGTGTAAAACAATAACCAGCATAAACCTCACTGTTAGCCTGTGTGCCTTGCAGGTGCAAAGTCTCCTATGGAATTTACTCAATCGTCTTGGGAAAAAAGTGACAAGACAGGTGGATACAGCTGAATTGTTGTTTTTAGCTTGGCTCATAATTTAATTATTAAAAGGAAAGCGGTTCCAACCGGTTGTGCCAGTAGCTGCTGGCTGTTTTCTCTCACTCTGCATGCAGAAGCATGGCACATTTGCCTGTTTTATAATGCTTGAGAGATGGAAAGGGGGAATACAGCAATGTGGGGCAGATGGGTTTTACAAGCTGAAGGGAGCTGTAATGCGCATCATTCGTGTTCAACTTGTAAAGCGTCTCCCTGAGAAGAGGAGGTTAATTTATTTTCACAAACTCCCAGCTGCGTTTGGCCAAGTCAGTGGCAAGTCAGTCAGCATATTAGTACAGCAGGACAAGGTGCAGAACATTTTTTTCTCCTCCCTAGCCATTCAGCCTTGATTTCTGCTAATTTAAGCTATTATTTTGGATCTCAGAGGACTGTTTTTCTGTTCAGTTACATTGATATCATGCTTGTTATATAATGCATGGCACAGAATTGATGATGCGTTACCCTAATTCACAGCAACTGGTCAAGTGATTAATTCAACAGACAAATACACAAAGAGCCATGGTTAATGTCATTTCAATACCATATAAGACCTGCCACATACCCTAAAATCTACACGTTGCTTAAACAGGATCTTTTCCAGGTCTTAAAGCCCACCTTACTGATAATTTTCTGAATTCACTGTTTTAGAACTGCAGTGATTAGTCAATCAACAGAAAATGTTGAACTATTTTGATAATCAAATATAAATTATTTTAAGCAAAAATACCCAAAAATGCCGGCTGCAGCCTCTCAGATGTTAGCATTTGATGCATTTCTTTGTTGTACATGATAGTAAACTAATTATGTATAGGATTCAGATTGTTGGTCTGACAAAACAAGACATTAAAAGACGTTGCATTGGGCTTTTCAAGCATTTTTTGACATTTTATTGACGAAGCAATGAATTGGTTAGTCAGGAAAATAATCATTGATTAAAAAAAACAATCCTTAGTTGCAGCCCTGCAATGTTTTATCTGAGTCAAAAGAACCGTAAATGGCTGTAATGTTACCTATTTGGCTTTCATATCACATTAACTTACTGATTTTTCAACAAGGTAGTATTAAGGGGGGTTTTAAAATACCGCATCATAGCACCTGAGCTCACATCCAAAATACTGTTGCAAGTAAATAAATTAACGTAGTATTAACTCTAAATAAGGAGAGTGTGTCATCCCGCTCTCTTGCAAAGCTGTCAGTCTCTGTCACGGGGTTCATGTTAACGCAGCTGTAATCAGTGTGATCCAGGGACAACTATGTAACCAAATAAGCCTTTATCAGTAAAATAAAACTTCTCTAATTAGTCTCAACCTATATGTTTAAGGAAACCCCAGTTTCTGGTGATGCTCACTTGCTAGCCACCACTTGCTTCAAATCTGACCTCAGACAGCATTTACATGACATATGGAATGCGGCATCTGGCGTTTAAAGTTCAAGAAGGCGCGCAGCTGATTTGGGATAAACTGGTGGAGTAATTAGCTTTTTACTGAAAAAGTTGTGATTTTTTTTTTTTCAAATTAAGCATCATATAATGAAGAGCAGCTTGACAAGCACTGAGCCATCACTTCTACAGGTACAGGTACAGGTACAGGTACGTTGGGGGGGGGGTATCGGCTGAGGTGGCCGTTGGCGGCGTAGCTAGCCGAAGCTAGCGCTAGCCATACCGCTTATACAGTCAACTCCGCAGACCACACCAGATATCTCACAGACAGCGACAAATTTCCGTTGAAAATCTCAAACTCCACACAACAGTCACATAAAGAGCACACCTGGCTCAAGTTTCCTGTAAAGAACGCTCCCACCATACGGCTTGTTTCAGTTGTATCTGGGAAGATTTGGCTCCGGTCCCTGGTTTTCTCGGCACTTGTTGTCCAATCAACCAATCAAAAAAAACAAAAACAAAAAACCCAGCAGAGTCTTTCTCATTTAGTGCCGTTGCTCAATCACAAACACGCTGTCAGCGCTACCTGCGAAATGTAGTCCGTAAAGACCAGACATGGATTGTCTCCGTTGCAACTGTTTTTTTTAATACCTGCTTTAAATTTAACAATTAAATGTTCAAATAGATTAAGAAATATTGTTATAAAGGAAATTTAAACAACTCTGAGTAGAAATATAACATTCACGCGGATTCATTCGATAAAAAAGTGATTTTCACCACTGGTACATTTACTAAGGTACTATGCTTTAATACAAATTTAAGGTACTTGGACCTTACTTGAGTATTTCAGTTTTATGCTACTTCCACACTAATACATTAAAGGGGAAACATGGTACTTTTTACCCCGCGACATTCATCTGACAGCTATAGTTATGTCATGTGTTTACTCTCTTGCTCTCTTGCCAAGCTGTCAGTCTCTGTCACGGGGTTAATGTTAACGCAGCTGTAATCAGTGTGATCCGGGGACAAGTATGTAACCAAGCAAGCCTTTATCAGTTAAGATAAAACTCCTCTAATTAGTCTCAACCTGTATGTTTAGGGAAACCCCAGTTGCCGGTGATGCTCGCTAGCTAGCTGCCACTCAGTTGCCATTCTAAGCCAATTAAGCTAGCCATAATAATTCTGGTTGTAACCGATCAGTAAACACCTCCCAATAATCTTGCAGTCAGAGCTGGCGTTACGATAAAACTATGAGACTATATGTTGCTTCAAATCTGACCTCAGACAGCATTTACATGACAAAAGGAATGCGGCATCTGGCGTTTAAAGCGCGGCGGTTTTAACGCAATTCAAAAAGGCGTGCAGCTGATTTGGGATAAACTGGTGGAGTAATTAGCTTGTTATTGACAGAGTTGTGATTTATGTTCAAATTAAGCATCATACAATGAAGAGCAGCATGACAAGCACTGAGCCATCACTTCTACAGGTTCAGGGGAGGGAGGAGAGAGAGAGGGGGGTTGTCTCGGGTGAGGTGGCCGTTGGCGGCGTAGCTAGCCGAAGCTAGCGCTAGCCATACCGCTTATACAGTCAACTCCGCAGACCACACCAGATATCTCACAGACAGCGACAAATTTCCGTTGAAAATCTCAAACTGCACACAACAGTCACATAAAGAGCATACCTGGCTCAAGTTTCCTGTAACGGAGGCTCCCACCATACGGCTTGTTTCAGTTGTATCTGGGAAGATTTGGCTCCGGTCCCGGGTTTTCTCGGCACTTTTTTGTCCAACCAACCAATCAAAAAAAAAAAAAACCCCAGCAGATCCTTTCTCATTTGCCGCCGTTCCAACGGCTCACGCATGCTCAATCACAAACATGCTGTCAACGCTACCTGGGAAATGCAGTCCGTAAAGACCAGACCTGGATTGTCTCCGTTGCAACTGTTGTTTTTTAATACCTGCTTTAAATTTAACAATTAAATGTTCAAAAAGATTAAATATTATTGGTATAAGGAAATTTAAACAACTCTGAGTAAAAATATAACATTAAAAGGGATTCATTCATTAAAATAGTGATTGTCACCACTGGTACAATTATTCAGGTACTTTAATAAAAATTTAAGGTACTCGCACCTTACCTGAGTATTTCAGTTTTGTGCTACTTCCACACCACTACATTAAAGGGTGAAAATTGTACTTTTCCCCCCGCGACATTCATCTGACAACTGTAGTTATTAATTACTTTCCAGATTTATATTTTACATTTTTTTTAATATTCGATGAGTTTATAAAGTACAATGTAGTGTTTAGGATTGCTGTTCGAGGCCCCGAAAGGTAAAAGTAGCCAATATTTATTAAAAAAAAGTCCAAAAAATGAATACAAATCTGTTTGTATTTGTGTTTTGTTTTTTTTTTCTTTTTTCGTACAGCGTTATTCATCTCACGACTCATCAGATTTACCGTGATTTTTTGGCAGGGCCACGACCCCCAGGGTTGGCAACCACTGGACTTATGTAGCTAACAGTATATAAAGCAGTTACAAATAGCTCCACCAGCATAATGTCACTTGGACAGTGTTTCATCAGTTTTAATAACCAAATAGTGCAACCTTTATGTTATCCGGTAACTTTTTACTGTACCTTTACTTAAGCAGGGTTTTGAATGTCATACATTTACTTGAAGTATCTTTAGATTGTTATATTACATTAAAACTACAGAACTTAGCTGGGTAAATGAGTAAAAATGGGTATTGGTTGTTGTTTTGCTCAGAAAGGAGTCTACCTAATAGAAAATATTCATCCCTGGAAGACAGACTGTTCTGGGAGTAATAAATCTGTTTTATAATAAAATGAGTGAACAAAAGCAGTTTTCTGCAGGGTCAGCAAATCACATGAACAACTTCCTCAAATATCATCTGTACATGCTTTGCATCATGTGACTGACTTCATGATCACGTTATTTAGTTGGAGAAATTTTCGAGAAGTCAACATTCATCCCAAAATACCGAGGCTTTCTCAATATAACAGCAGACTTCCCCACTTTTATCATTTTAAAAATGTTTTAATGTTGAAGAATGCCATTTTGCAGTTAACTGGTTGCATATCACCACAGTGAAAGAGCATCTTGGTATTTCTATGTTTTGTAAGGAGACAGAAAAACCATTCTTCCGGACGATATTCCCTCACTTGCCATTTTGATGATGGTGGAGGAGAGCGCTGTCTAACACACTGCTGGAAAAATCTCCCGTAGGTGTTCTTTTGGGTTGAGATCTGGTGACTGTGAAAACCGAAGCTTATGATTTACATCACTTTCATACTCATCAAGCCAGTCAGTGACCTCCTCACGCTCTCTATGGAAGCATTTGCATTTTTTATGTTTCTCCACTTGTTTTACACGTTTTGTTCTTTATTTTGTCACCCACCCTGGGTTGCATACACCCACAAACAAGTGAATACAATCCATTGACTGAATATTTATTCAGCATGAAAACAAAATTATAAACAAAAATCTAAAATGAATGTCGACAGATTACAGCATATATATATTTAAAAAAAAAAAAAAAAAAAGATCCTTAACATCAACGATAGCCGATATCCAATGCACACACAGTCCTGTCAATTTGGGCCTGGAGTTTTCTTGCTCTTTGCTTTGCGGTCCCATTCTTCGCCTTCATCCCTCCATTTCGTGGTCTTGACCTCCATCCATCCACCTCTCCCTCCTTCCCCTTTTCCCTCTGCTCTCTCTCTCACAGAACGGGTTTGGGCTGCTGGGTGAGCAGAAGGCCGAAGCGTTTCTTCACCATCACCCGATGCCGGGAGAACTTATCGTCTGGGGAGAAGCGGGCCGGGTGGGCCGAGCTGGTTTGCTGCCCGTCAGGACTCACCTTCTGTTGGTGACAAAGAAGGAAAGAGAAAGCTCAGTTGATTTCAGTGCTGGGAGATATGAATAAAATACATTTTATCTTCGAGGTGTATGTATGTATATACTTGTTTATATCACAGTACTGCTTGTTTAATCATCTGCTTCAGTGGTCCCCAACCTTTCTGGCTTATGAGCTCTTAAAATAAGTCAAGTCTACTTGCACTGCATCATCAGAGGTCGCATCGGTCTACAAGCTGCATGCAGTCCAACCAGGAAGGGACCTTGCCTTTCCAGGTTGCTTCCTTTGAGTAATTTTTGAAGGGCTGAGGAGGCAAAACTATCCAGGATTCCCAAGAATAAAGCAAACATTAGAGAAAATAAACGTTGCAAAAAATCTGGTAAGTTTTTCTTCCTTCCTATCCCGTTAATCATCTGACAACTCCGCACATTTGCCTCCTGACCCTTTAATGGTTTCTCTCATATCCACGTTGCTGGACTGCATCACAATCAATGGTCGAATATTCTCAAATATTACAATATTCCAGAAACCTCTCTTCAACAAATCAGACTCAGAGTCTGCTTCGTAGTGTTAAACTAGTCAACAAAATTGTGTATTAATGTAAGACATGAATAAAAAAAGAGAATAAATGATTATCTATGTATTGTGTAGCTCTAATAACTTTCAGTGACATTCTAATACATAATAATTAAAGCAGGAACCCTTTCTATCTTGAAGATTCGAGTTTGTGGGGAGAAGCGAATGTTGTATAATTTCCCACAGACCAAGATGTAGTCTTGAAATGTCTTGTTTTGTCTGACCAATCGTCCAAAATCCAAAATATTCAGTTTACTATTATGTGTGACAGAAGAAAAGCAAGAAAATCCTTATATATCAGAAACTAGGAAAACAGCAAATACTTGACATTTTTCCTTTACAAATGACTGAATCAAGTACTTGATTATCAAAGTACTTACTGTTTAAATTTTCTGTTGACTAAATCGACTCATTGTTGGAGCTTTTATATGAACTGTATTTTTAAGGTTAACCAGAAAAGAATGAAAAATAAAGGAATAGAGAGTTGCATGATTTTCTCTGAATCAATAAAAACTGAAAGTTTTATTAATAATATGAGGACACAAAACCTTGGATTCTGGTAGTCTGTGATGGATATTTAATGTTTTGGAAATCTGATGGACTAAGCTACTTGTTAAAAATTGATTAACTGATCGATTATATATGAATCAAATAACTGTTGGCTGCAGCTCCAGTTACCTGATTAATCCATTCAGTACCAATTTCCAGCTACAAGTCGCCTGTGACAAGACTTCACTTGCTGAAATCTTCAACCCTCTTCTTATTTACTTCTAGAAAAACAGTTTAATCGCAGGGACCACAGGGTTTGAATCATTTTGTTTGAGGCCCCTGCGAGGTAATTTAACAATAATCACGTATCAGTGTTGCCAGACAGCAAAAGGAGTCCGAGGAGTGACAGTAAGCCTCAATATCGATGAGCTAGAGTGAAACCTGGAGCAGAATACATTTATACAAGATAATGCAACGTGTGGAGGATGTAAACACGACGTTACCTTCAGAGTGTAGATTCTGTCCCCGTTCTCGTTTAGGTAAAACTGCAGAAACATCGCGACACGAATTTGTCTTGCAGATCCAGAAAAATGAAAAAAAAAAAAAAGATAAATATATCGATACGGGTTGATCTGTATCGAAAAAAGACCTCAAACGTTAGCAACTTTTTTTTCTTTTCAATTCCACGTGCGGCGAAGTTTCTCCTTGCTCGGATAGCAGAGCGGATATCCGGTTCAGAAATCCAGAGCGCTCGGCATGCTGGGAAATGGAGTTTATGGGTGTAGCACTTTGCTCAACGTCCCAAAGTACCTAAAGGCAACTGCCAAGTACTATCGGAGAGAAATGAAAATGCCTTTGAGCGTGAAGCTTCATTCGTAACCTTGGACATAGCGGTTCTTACCTTAAAGTCCACTTTCTAGATTTCTTCTGGAGCTTTCAGCCACACGGGCTTCATCAACGGATGGCCTATGGCCAGTTGTTAAGGAGATGGTTCTGTTGTAAGTATGGAACTTTTGATATATGAATATAAAGATGAATATAAATAAAAATATATAATATATGATATATAAATATAATATATAAAAATATGAAAAATGTTGGCTGTTTTATTGTGCAGTTGCATGTAGGCTATTTGAATCAGTGCACAAACTATAAAAATGAGAGACAATACTGTGAAAAAAATGACAGTCAGACAAGTATATATAGTATATATATAGTATATAAAACAGTAGTAAGTTTTCATTTATGAGACTTGATGGAGTCTGGAATGTTTATATGCACAGAATTTTTAGTCAGAATTGAACAAAATCAACCTGAATCAAGTTTATTTTTAAAACATAAGCAGATTGTTGAGAAGTGTCGAGCACATTTTTACAGCACCGATTTAAGACTCATCGTCTCTCACCAGAAAGGTAAGCCTGATGAGAACCATTTGATTGACCTTCGCCGCTTATTATTTGCCATCTACATTGTTTTCACCAATAGTCAAAACTGCATATTACATGTAAAAGCTTTTTATTTGAACGTGTGCAAACATGTTGGAGTGGAAACGTGCCACAAAATGATCCCTTAATGGGAGTGATTCTTTCAAGGGTAATTTAAAAAAACGTGTCAGTCAAGAAACACGGTATATACTGTTTAATTAAGAAAAAAATATGAACCTGGTTATTCCAGCATCTTACAATAAAAAGCACCATTTATCATTTCACTACAATGAAATGTATGCCGTTATGTATTGTAACATACAGTGTGAGCAACTAAATTGAATTTAATTCAATTAAAAATAATGCATGATAAGTGACTTTCGAAATTCCCCAGTAGTTTGGCAAGACAATCCCAACTCAAAGTCCGCTTACTGGCTTTTTCTCGAGTTCTCAACCGTATCACAAAGTTTTCATCAGCGGATGGGGTCAGTTTGCATGGTCGTCGTGGAGACGGATCCGTTAAAATGCCAGCTCTTGTCCACAGATGAAATCCTAGCCGCTGCTGAGCTCGTCAAACGCGCAGTGAACCGACACATCTAGGTACAAATTTCAAGTTTAATTAGAGGACGAGCCCCTTGAGATTCATCATCTCGTTTTTCAAACACAACAATGACACATTTAAAAACAAACATAAATACATATATAATAGTAACGATGTTAATTAAAATTTCCAAGTGCAAAAAGACAATTAACATAATAACATCAACAAGAACACACACAAATAAAAGTCTGTGGTGGTTGAATTTAAGTTCCCTCATCTGGATGAAACATTGATTTGTACCAAGATTTGTTAGCAATTTAAGCAAAGAGGTGCTGTCCTGTATGTATTTACATTGTTTTCTGTATTGTTTTTTTATTGTCTGCTGTTGTTTTATTCTATAATTTGGAACTACACTGTTGAGTTCAGGACCAATTTGTCCACAGGGACGTTAAAGTACTGTATATTCAACCCTCTTCTATTCTATTCAGCAACAGAGCCATTAAATACCGTATCCAGGTATTCAGGCTGATGAATTTTCAGATATACACTCAGTGGCCTCTTTATTAGGTCCACCTGTGAAATATAATCTAAAACACAGCTCAGGCGTAAATTCTCCTAAAGATAGAAGTGTTTCTAATGTTTTGCTGATATTCCACAATATACTCACTTTCCTTTGACAGTTACGAAGCGACAGAGATAAACGATGGATCCGGTGCCGGTTTCTCCACCTGAGATCATCCTAAATGACAGAGGAGATCCTGATTGCTTCCAGCCGGGACCCCTGTCCTTCTCTCGTCTCCCCCCACATCACCACCAGCCGTTTTCCGCCGACAGATATGCCTCACAAGAACTGGACACCTGCGAACTGTCAGGCGGCAGAGTTGGGCGGCCTAGTCCGTCGGAGGCTCGTCGGGCGAGGATGGACGACTCGGCATCCCCGGGAGCGTCCGCGGATGCAGAAATGCGGAGGAGGAGAGCGGATTCTGATCAAATAACACACACGCTGTCTTGGGCACAAAGGGAATCAAACCCAAACCAGCAAGGTCTACAGCATCTCCTCCCAAGCCTGATGATGGGCCCCATCCAACTCCATATACGAGCTCATGAGAGTCCCTTCAACTCAAATTTCCTGCCAGGCGTTTGTCCCTCTCCACTCAACCACCAGGCTTTATTAGCAGGTGACAGGGTCCAGCCTGAATTGCCACCACTTCTGCCAGAGCTCATATTGGCCCCCTGTTCTTTTCAAGAGACCTGCTGGGTGAATCCGAGCCCAGCCGCCTCCCTGCCGAACCCCGGGTTCGGTTTTAGTCGCTGCGGGTTGGTCCCATGCGGCCCATTTTTACCGCCTCCTTCCTGGCTCCCCGTGCCTGAGGTTCGCCCCGGCTGGTGCTTGTGTCCACAGACTGTAGCCGTCCGTCAGCCCTGCGGTCCAGGCCTGTAAGGAATACATGGCAGGCAACATAATATCACGTCGACCGGTTCTTAATTAAATCCCGACATTTGATATTGTATCTGTCTGACCCCAGGTTGTCAAGGAAGGCAGGAGAGACGGTCAGCGAGCAGTTAAATGTAACGCCAAAGTCTGCAGCCTCAGGGAAAGAACAGAGTGAAGAGAAGGCCAAGTCAGAAGGTCAGAGGTCAAGGATTTACATATAAAAAGAGCAAGGCACGGTTTGGTCGGTCCAAAACTCTGCTGCAGACTGAAATATCTCAACAACTATTGGGTGGATTGCTGTGAAATTTTGTACAAACATTCACGATGCCGAGAGGACGAATCCTAATGACTTTAGTGATCCTCCAACTTTTCCTCCAGCGCCGCAATGAGGTTCACATTCGAGCTTTTGAGTTCAATTAAATCGATTGCCTTCAAGTTTAGCGCCGACATTCATGTCTCCCCCTCGGGATGAACGGTTATAACTGTGTTGATCTCCCGACATTTCCTGTAGCGCCACTAGGTTCCAGTGGTGGAAAGTAACTAAGTACATTTACTCAAGTACTGTACTTAAGTACAAATTTGAGGTACTTGTAATTTACTTGAGCATTTTCTTTTCATGCCACTTTAAACTTCCTTTTTTTAATTTTTCACCCATATCTCCCTGCAAAACACAGTTTTAAACTGATTTCTTAGTCCGTTTTCTTCCTTTTTTTTTTGTTAAATGTCCTTTCACCGTCTTTCCTCACAGAAAAACGGCAGAAAAATGATACACAAGATAAAGACAAGCTACAAACAAACAGCATGGACAATAAGACAGCAAAGTCCGAGGTTTCTCCTGGACCTCCACTCTCCTTGGATGAGGAATCGCTGGCAGAACGCGCCTTTGAGGAATACATGACGATCATGGACTCCCTCTGTCCAAAGGTTTTATAATATAAAATCTAGGGAAACTCACGCAAACATGCCGGATGAAGGGGAATGTAGTCATCGGTTCAGAAAAAATATCTGTGTTAGGAATTGCTAAAGATTTTTTTTTTTTTTTTAATCTTAAAAATATTTTTACTTGGTAAGAAAAACACCCTAAAGCACCTTTTTAAAAAAATGTTATGTTAAATGTTTTGTTACTTTGTTCAAACAGCAAATATTTAAATCGTGGAACGAAACTGTACAATGTGCAGAGCTGTTAAGTTCTGCCGAACTAATGCACCATCAGCAGCCGAATCTTCTGCTTTCTCTGACTCCGCTCAGATCTACGGAGACGTGGAGGTCAAAGAGAGGGAAAATGAGGGGGACAAGGACGCAGAGAAGGAGAAACTAGAGAGAGAAAACATCGCATTTCTGGAGTATCTGGATGAACTGTGCAGTTACGAGGACTTTGTCAGAAAGGTAAGTCATCAGAGGCGTTAGTATAAAATGTAAATCCTCGAGCATGACACTGGGAAGATTTTGAAGCTGAGAACTAAATGCATAAGTAGGAACTTTTAAATTAAAGTATTCTCCCCTAAGTGTTTTTTTTTTGCAGCCTACTATTCTTAGATAACCATTCATCAACTAATTCTCATTGAATCAAGGTGCAACAGAAGCGGTTTTCTAGGGGAAAAAAAAAGTATGTGTGTCATTGTTGCCTTTTTAATCAGGATAACGTGTTTACCTTGTTTCCAGCAAAAGGTTGAAAATAAATATTTGGCTCTTTGTTACATTATATTTCATGTTTATGTGTTTTACGAAACATCTAATAAGCTATAAAATACAACACGTTAATGATTGAACTAGTAGTTCCCAACCTTTTTGGCTTGTGGTCCCTCATTAAAGAGCTGTGTCTAGTCAGGGCCCTCGCCTGGTTTCATTTAAATAACCGGTTAAAAAAAATGAATATAGATTTGTGTAACTTCCGCACTGATTCATCAGTGTTGACAATTTAATTATGTCTGATATTATAATAACACATCCGTCACAGGGGACATTATACTATAGAACGAGTACTTTTACTGTTCATACTATGAATACATTTGGCTTATGAAACTTGTACTTTTTAATTCAGTAAGATTTTGAATGCAGGACCTTTACTTGTAAGAGTACTTTTTATTCTACTGGTACTTTTCACTTAAGTAGATGATCTGAATACTTGTTCCTCCAAACATAGTGGCCTAATGTGTACGAAATTAAGGAAAAGGTCTTTTGGTTTTTCTTTTGGTCTGCGTCTCAGTCTGCGCTCCTCTCTTTCTCTCAGGTGGAGTCGGCACTGAATATAGATTACCTGGATTCCCTCCTCTCTTCAGACCCAGAGCCGCTCGACCTTCTCGCGCTGGAGAAGCAGGAGCAAGAGGTAACACGATAGTAAAGTAAAGTAAGTGATGTTTTTTGGCTGCCTTGTGAGCAGCAAGGGGGATCTAGGATCAGAGGAAACAAGTCAGTTTCAGTGGTAGTGCTATTTTGACCATTACCTTCTAAAGCACTGTGCCGCCGTGTGCCAGTAATTGATGGCTAGCAAGGCACTGAACCCTGCAGTTTGACCTCTCTGTAATAAAGCTTGTAAAATGGTCAACCAAGTAATTTTTTTGATATTTCTTTTTGACTTTATAAATATCAAGCTCTTTGTTTCTCTGTCCTGCTGCCGGACGATAAGACACCAAAGCTCTTTTCCAAAAGTCTGCATCAGATGCTAAAGATGCTATCGAGTTGCATTGTGAGGAATGGAGGATACAGGGTTTTTGGCCTCCGCTGCTTCAATTCTGAAAATTAAATCTGTCCCACACAAGCTCCCAAAATTAATGAAAGTGCAACAATAAATCATTACAGTACCCTTTTACTTTGTTGATTGGATTAAATATGCATGTTTTAGCATTTTCCATATTCTATAGTTATAATTTTTAGTTCTGAAGGATTGCGTTTGGGCCACAGTGTCACATTCCTATCACTGATATACACAAGGGCCAAATCTTCAGTCAGACACTGTTGGACCCAAAACCAGGGTTGGAGGGTAACTGTAACACTGTATAACTGTTTGGATCTAGGAAAATGCCTGTCACCTTTAGTAAGAAAGGCCAATTAAGTGACCTTTTATTTTCATCTTCCTGTTTTTCCTCTTGGTTTACGGGTGTTGGTGGTGACCCTGCAGGACAAGTCAAACCAACTGTCTGCTGACTCCAGCAGCGATCCTGCGACTGACGAAACATCTCACGCGACTTCCCGTGTCGAAGAAAGAGCTCAGATGCCTATTTTGGATCCTCCGGGCACACAGCCTGATCCAAATCCGAAGCCGGATGGTCAAAATTCACCTCTGAGCAAGACGAAGACCGGATCAAAGGAAGGGCCGCTCCCGACTGATGCCACACCAAGATACTTCAGCCCCGTCAGTGCTTTGTCTAGTCTTCGTCACAATGGCTCCGTTGTCATGGACAGTAGTTTGACTTTGCCTCTACACTCCGGCCCAGACATTCTTAATACTGATTTGAAGGCAGCAGACTATGATACCTTGGCAGCCTTATTCCTTGCAGATGACAGTTGTGCAAACGTGTCAGAAGACACCTCATTGTCCCTCCCAAACTTTGCAAACACCCAGTCAGCTCAGTTGTCCCCGAAGATCCAGAGTGGACCTCTACCTGGGAATCCCCCTGCCTCCGAGTCCCCCTCAACTTCCAGTGCTGCAGGGTCAGCCGAGGACCCTCCCGCCCCCCGTTTCAGAGCTGACTTGTTGATTGAAAGGCCACCACAGTCTGCCGGCCCTCAAGATCTGAGAGTCCTGGCTTGGAAAACACCACCTCTAGCCCAGATAAAGGAGTCCGAGGTACAACATAGCCCCAGAAACATAAATCCCAAGACCTTTTGTCTCAAAGATATGTCCCACCCGCCCGAAGTTGACCTTAACAATGCAATTCCTGTGCAAGCTAGTTTATCTTTTGTGGCAAAGTCCCATCCAGATTCCTATGACGCTCAAGTTGATGGTAATTCATCAGGTTCAGCTCCTGAAGAACAGATATTAGAGGCACCACAAAGACTGCAAATTTGCAGTCCAGAAGAATTAGCGTCACCTGGCATTTTCTATGAACTCAGAACAGGAGAGGGGCGTGACATTGAGAAAAAATGTGAGAAAAATCTGGAAAAGGGTGTTAGAAAATCAGCAACACCAAAGAAAACAGCTACAAAAGAAAGAGAGGAAGGGGTGACTAAAAAGACTTTTGAAAGGAAGGTAGAGAACAAAGAGAATGACACCAAACTCGTCAAAATCAGACGTAGTCAGAGGCTGTCAGATCAAAATAAAAAAGAGAAAGCTGGACTGAGTAGTGAATTCCAAATAGAAGAAGCAGAGGGGAGGAAACCAAGTGAAAAGAGCATTAAGAAAACAGCAAAATTCACCCCAGAGAAGGATGGGGTATTTTATGAAAAACAGAAACGGTCCTCAGGGGGAAGACAGTTATGTTTAAGAGAGGACAGTAATTTTGAAAAGCTGAGCCAAGGACCAAAAATAGCACACACTGTCGAGCAATTTTCAGAGATGGGAAAAAAGGACCAACATCAAAAGCTCACAGGGGAGACACAGAGACTCACAGTAGAGGCAAGGGAACAGTGTGAGGCCAATGACTCCAGTATCTGCACCAACATGGGGGAAGAAAACACTCTTTCAACCAAAACACCACAAGAGAAAGGTGAGAGAGATCAGGGGAGAGTAAAGAGACAAGAGGAAGGGATTCAAATGTCCAGTTTTGTAAGAACTCGTAGCAAAACTACTGGGGAAAAAGCACACCTGACTCCTCTTCCTGATAGAGATAGAAGGAAAATCCAATACTCAGAGATGGAAAGAAGTGAGATGAAGGCCTCACCTGAGAGAGAAATGCAGGACCAACAACAAGTCAATGTAAAGGAGTATGCAAATAAACAGTCAGTTTCAAGTCAGAGTAAAAGAAGCAGGAGCAGGAGAGATGAAGGGGAGAGCAGCAAGAAAGCTAACGAAGCAAATAAGACAGATTTGACTGCATGCAAAGCCAGCGACGACAAGGTTTCTGGAAACCGCAGTCCCGTCTCGCCAACTGCGTTACCGTCTCTGCGCAGCCCGAGGGTTCAGACAAAAGACATGATAACGGTTGACCAAGGCGGTCGGGAAGCCCCAGGGGAAGCAAAACTGAATGGGAGAGATGAGCAGAAGCATCCCGTCTCAAGCCAGGCGTTGCCATCTGTGAATACCTGTGAGAAAAATCAGAAGTTATCCCCCATTCTGCATTCGGAGTCAATTCAGCTGAGCCAGCAACAAAGTAAAACAGCAGCACTAAGTGAAGATGGAGCTGGTGGACACAGTGAAGTCATGGGAACTAAAACTTGTGGCTTTTACAGCTTAAGGTCACTAGGTCTAACGCCAAATGGGTCAAAAATGACAGTGAATAGGATAGGGAGTCAGAAGAGCAAGGCAGCTGATCGCTCACGTACTCCCAAACCAAGTCCAGACCAGACAGCAGACGTGAAAGGTGAAGGGGAAAGATAAATGTAGAGGCAGACAACCCGAGCCTTACTTTGAGTCCAGTGAAAAGGTATCAGCAGGAATGTGGGGCTTCTGAAGAGACGGACACCAGGGTAAATGAGAGCGCACAGGCGGGGATTGAAACAGAAATCCTTAAGAGTCCGATGAAAAGAGCCAGGTGGAAGAGCAAGGCGGAGGTAAACTCTAGGAGAGCTGAGGACCAGAGGCAGACGTCGATTCAGAAAGGTGATGAGGGGTCCAGCGTCAGGGATAAAACATTTGGCATCTGTGCGCCGTGCACAAGAAGTAAAACAAAGGCAGAGGACAAAATGATTTCTAAGCCGTCACGGTTGACTGAACAAGAATCTTTTGAAGGTGAAAACAATGCAGGCAAGACCCCCTCAAGAGAAGAGAGCAGTGCAACGAAAACCAGAACGCGTCTTAGGGGAATCCTGGTACCACATTCTCCTAAGAAACAAACGCGGCTCTTCAGAACGTTGCCTTCAAAATATAAAGACTTCATCTTGTGCAAACCAATGGTGAAGGGAAAGGCAGGAAAAGGAAAAATACTAAGATGTGGGAAGAAGAAGATGGACAATTAATGTACAACTGGCAAGAGAATTAAGAAGAGACTGAAGAGGCGTAAAGAAATACATTTCAAGTATTTTTGATAATTCCAGAAATGTGATGGTGGGAAAAAAACCCAAACAGCAAAACCTACTTAAAACAATTCACAGTTTAATTAATTGTTAAATATAAAACCTTATTCACACAAAAATAATTCATATACATAAAATAAACTTTGATTTACTGAGTGTTTAGTTTCTTTTTGCCCATACCATTGTCCCTTTAAAAAAGAAAGAAAAAAAACCCCATTAATATACATTAGAGGAAATTCTATAAATAAGACATTTTATGGCTTAAAGTGACAAAAGTAACGCAGTCCTTTAACAGCATCTGGAACAACACGTGAACAAGATATTGAGGATTATCTTTAGGATAATTAAAATTGCACACTGGTAAACATGCACACACATTCAAGTCCTCAAACATACATGGGCCTGGCCTCAAAAACATACACACACACACTTCATAAAGCCTTTGCAGCATCACTTCCTCGTAGTTTAAGTCAATTTTTTTGGCTTTCCAATGTTGGCATGACCGACATTAGGATTTAAAAATGCATTCATACACCCACCCACCCACCCACACACTATTTGACACAAAACTTTAAAAATACAATCCTTTGTCGACGATTATTCTGGTTTGAACAGCTCCGTAACTGCACTCGAGGATGCTAAGCACATAAAACACTTGACTTAACATCCAGCAAAAAGAGGAATCTGACTTTCCCTTAAGATTCAGAGAAAAATCCTCATTCAAACTTTTTCTTGTAGTGAAGGGGTCCGCTGCTGTTGTCAATGTTTCCGTTGTTGTTCACAGCCTTCCCATTGGCCAGCGGAGTGAATGGCAGGTGAGAGCCCGCCTCCTCCGGCTGCAGGTACTCATTCACCACTCTCTGATAGGTCGGGTGGGTCGTCAGCACTCGCAGCAGATTTTCTGAGGCAAAGAAAGCAGATATAATGAAGATTTTAAAGCGTTCTGGCCCTTAAATATCACCCGATGAAACACAAATGTTCAGTAAAGTGTCAGTTGTCCTTTTTGTTTCATCAAGTAACTAAAATCACCTGAAGTCTGACATTATCCTTCTATTAATATAAACCATGTCTAAACTTTTCACTCTACTGTATAAGCTGTAACACGCTGGGCTTTCAGCTGACATACAGTAATAACAGCAGGGAGGAATACTATAGATAAACTGCCAGTAATTGAGTAAAAAAAAAAAAAAAAAAAACTGACAGAAGAACAACAATCAAGAGAAACAGAACAGACCAATAAGTATTTAGCAGACAAACAAAACCTTACACAGCTTTCTGTCAATCTTGTATTACAGAATACAGAACAGGTATGCTCACAGTTCTAGTAGTTTGTCATCAGAGTGCAAACAGCAGTTTAAAAAAAATAAATAAATAAAATAAAAGTTTTACCTCTTTAATATGTAAACTTATGCAGCCAGCCGCACCGAAATCTAATTAGATTGCCTACTACCATTTTGGTAGGACATAAAATAAAATAAAAAAAGAGTATTTTGGCCGTGTCCGAAATCTAACTAACTATCTGATGGACACTCGGTAGTTTACTCAGCAGTGAGCAGTAAATTGAGATCTCGGACACAGTCTTTGTGTCCAAGAGCAAAATAGGTAAACGAGAGGCACTTGAGTTGCCTGATGTCACACCATAATGATTGTGATGTGTAAAATACAACTAGTTGTGCTGCAAAACTCGTTAGGGGAGACACTCACCTTCAGTAAGCTCGCCTTGATTGGAGGCCTCCATGTACAGCTCAGCAGTGCTGTGCTGGGAAACACCCAGCAGCGCCCCCATTAGGTCTGACAACTCCTCTGCACTCAGACTGCCTCTGCCTTCCCTGTCAAACATCTGTAATAGACAGTGCATTCACAAAAAATAAAACATGGATAAATAAATGAAATTTTGGACTTTGTAAGACATTAGCAGTTCAGAGATGTTTATGACAAAATAAGGGTATTCTCCAGTCAGAAATATTTTGAACTATTTATATTCGTCAACCATCTAATCCATTTTATGGCCTTAGACTCAAACCTATTGGGTTGTTCTACAAGGTCAACAACCAAACTGCGCTCTGACTTAGATTTGTCTCAAAAATGCAATTTCAAGAAACAAAAAACAAAAGAACAAGGATTCCTACACTGTTTCCTGCTCAAATCCTACTGAACCTGGAATTTTTAAAATGCTACAGATTACAGGTTACATTAAACAGACATGAAAAGAAAACTGAGTACTTACATCGAAAGCAGTGTGAAGTAGTGATTTGAAGCTGACAAATCCTGAGAGGACGGCAACACTCAAATAAAACTGTCTGAAGTCCACACTTTCATCCTGGGAAAGAAAAACAAAAAAGGACATAACATTATTACATGTTCTGGTCAGAATTTTACTTATTGCAGCAGCATTTTTAATGTTTTTTTCCCCCCTTCTCCTTTCCTTGAGCACAGTGCAGAAACTGAAATGTACCTTTAGCATAACTTTGGCACCAACCAATAATACTCATAAGAAGCTGTAGCCTGCATTTGTTTGAGATTTTTGTTTGAAAACTATTAATTACCAAAGTAGTTACGTTTACTGTTCTTACAATCGACTAATGGATTAATCAGCGCAGCTCTAGAAACAGTACTCTTGTCATTGTAAGTGTTAAATTCCCCAACAAAGCTTCTGTTGAAGAACAAGTAGCCGCCTCACATATTTACTGATAACATCCCACAGCGCGAACTCTCAAACCCATAAATCTCCAGAGGACATTTAGGACTTTGCTGTACCTGTTAGTTACCTACAAATACACAGGTGTAAACAACACCAGTGAAAAAGGCGCTTTTGGATGTTGTGTGAAGCTCAAGCAGTTAATCTTATTACACACACGCGCACACGCACACAAAAAAAGCTTCTACCTTGGAGTAGAGGCCACAGACTTTGACGGCTGTCTCTCTATCTGTCAGTCCGAGAATAGAGGCGAGCTCCTCTGCACTGGCCTTTGACCCCTGAGCTCCTGAGTGATACCTGTCAATCATTCGGTCCAGTGCTGCTTCCACTTCAAATGACTCCAGGCTGAGAGAGAGATGAGAGGGAGGAAAAATATAATAGGCTATTTGATTTTCAACTTCATTAAAGCCATATTCCATTTTCAGACAGATTTAGTAGTAAAACCAGGATTCAGGCCAACACCAAACACGAACAAAGGTCCTCTCTTACCCGTTTTTGTGCATCATTGAGAGTGTTTTCCTGGCAGGAGACTCCAGTGGGAGAGAGAGACCGCCCAGTTTACTGACAGGAACTCCGCCCTCCATCACATAATCTGTAGCTGGGACCCCGAGGGCCCTGAAACACAGCAGAAAAGTGCATTATAAAATCAGTTTCACACACCCACTTTTAACCCTGTAGTCTCGTTATTATGGACAGATCACTCCCTTTGAAATCCGAAATGGATTGAAGCACAGAGACGCCTGAAAATGCATGCCGCATGGTTCATTAGGAGCAAAGTAACAAAATGAAATGACTCTGAAGTGCAATGTTATTCTGGTATAAGGACAAAAACACGGGACAAATGTATAAAAGTTATAGAAACCTGCTTCAAACAAAATAGATCAAGTGAAAGCTCACATCCAACAATTTTTTTTCATATAATTCAAAATAACAAGTCTACCA
The DNA here is from genome assembly GCF_016859285.1 of Xiphias gladius. NCBI lineage: Eukaryota > Metazoa > Chordata > Actinopteri > Istiophoriformes > Xiphiidae > Xiphias > Xiphias gladius. The sequence continues at coordinate 14,778,670 of NC_053411.1, forward strand.
TGTTTAACTAGAGATACAGAGACTGCAGTCAGAAAAGTGTCCATACATGTCACAGCAAATGTAAATAAAAAAACAAGGTGCACAATACCAATACCAGCTTCTCAACTATGAATATTTTTGCTGGTTGTCTAAGCTATTTAACGACATATCCTTAGGTTTTGGAGTCATGGTCAGACAAAACAAGATGTCAAGATGTCCACTTGGGCTATGTGAAATTGTGATGGGCATTTTTTTTTACTCTTTTTGGACATTTTATGGACCAAACAATTGACAATGAAGATTAATAATTGCAGCTCTAGTCATTGTTTACATTAGTCATAAAAAGTGTGTAATCTTCTACTTACTTGGCCATGAGTTTCTGAACATTGTCCGCATACAAGTTGGGGTCATTCTTCTCTTCCTGGGAAGGGTTGTAAACTGGTAGGAACTGTAGCACAATAAAAAGGCAACCATCGTTCTCTTTCATGTTTAGTCACAATGACAGGGGAAGGTGGGACAGTGTGAAGTCTCACATTTGTAAGTTTGTGTATGAAAAATACAAATGCCTCAATGTGTCACAGAGTAACTTCACAGCAAGCTGAAAAATATCGACCTCTCATGTTTGAAAATGTCATGTCTGTTACACCTCTGACCAAAACCACCATTACCGATGACTGATCAGGGGTGTGGTTTTCCACACCTGTTACTACACCTGACAGTGATATCAGAGTGTACTATGCACACTCTCAGTACACACCCATGTCGCTGCAGCGAGGTGAGAATTTCAACCACTGTAGGCCAAAAAAACCCCCAACATTTTCAGCAGGTATTAAAGTTACTCTTCAAACACACATTTAAAGAAAATGTGACATTTTAAGGTTGTGATGAGCTAATTTGTGAAGTGAATGGTCTGGTAAACTGCCTTTACCTCAACAGTCATGTTGGTGTAGAACTGTGAAGTTGTGTGCCACAGTGCCTCAGTCCTAATGGACAAAGAGCCAATATAATATATCATGTAGAAAAATGAATACTGTCACTGTGTATAAACGCTACCCCTGAGAAAAAAAAAATAGATTCCCAAATCCTCAAATCCTGGCAGGTGCAGCAACTACTTTGAAAAATTCATGTGAGCACCATATTTAAATGGTAGTCTGCAAAAATCATGTATGTTGTCAACCAGGGCTGCAAACGATGATTGTTTTTATTTATTCATTAATCAGATTTGTATTCTTGAAATTAATTACCTAAAAACACATAATAAAAAAAATAATTCATCCCTGACAAGTGTCCATTAAATTGTACCTGAGCCCAAACTCATGTCTGAACAGCAGCCAATTCAATTTATATATTTCTTTTCTTTACCTGACTAAAATGATTACGTTTACCATTGCTTCTATGCAGCCCCAAAATGTCATCAACAATGAGCCAAACCCTTTCACATTATTTCACATTGAGATGAAAATGGAGGAACTCACCAGGTTGTTCCTTTGTATGTCCAGCGAACAGTATCCTGAGGGAGAGTCATAAAAAGACTGTAATCCAACAGTGGACACAATACAATACATACACCCTATCCTTAGTAACAGGGCGGAAGGTTTTTTTTATAGCGTGTAATTCTAGTCACATTCCCCTCATAACACACCCTGACAAGAGCAAGTATGCAAACACTGGCCTGGACAAATGTTACTGTACAACAGCCTGTTATTTTGCAGAATAGTGGAGTGTACACATTCATCTTTGGGCAGGGAAGTGACAGGAAGACATGACGAATAAAAATGAGTAAGAGCTGTCAAAACAATTTGTGGTCGCATAACTAAGCATCAGGCACATGCTGTGTGTGCAGGGCTATGCTAGCAATGCAGGTTGCTCAACTTTTTAAAAGGATGACATGGTTTCTGCTCTATTATTGTTTGTTGTAACATCTTGTACTTGTATGGACTTAAAACCTTTTGTGTGCAGTACAAGTGTGCTGTGTGTCTAAATCTGATTACTCTTCACGGTAACAAGCACAAAGTTAACTTGTGACTTGGTCCTGCTTTTTAATCATGTCACTTTAAGAAAGGCTTTTTAGCTTTTGTACCTTAATGAAACAGCGTGCCTGGACTTATCTGAGAATTCATTCCCTCCTTATTATTAAGTCCCCTTTGTTATTTATATAATATCAAAATTGTTTAAACATTTTCTGTTTCTGTTATCTCTTTATTGTTGCTTTAATTATTTCATTGTATTTTAAATTTCTCTGTAAAGCCCTTTGGACAACACCTGCTGCTTTTGAATATGTTCTATTAATGAACTTGGCTCTTGTGGACATTGTAGCTATTGAAATTGAAATGCTCATATGTTGTTCTGTATATTGAAACCCTGAGACAGAGGTGTGTCTGCAAAATCAACTTTAAAGAGACCTAGCTAGAGTTCAGTTAAGTGTTTTCTTTCTCTGAGACCTTGAAATCATGGCCCTAGTCATCCCAATCTTCTCTCTCTCTAATAAACCTTCTCAGGAAAAACGGCAGCCGCAAATATCAAATCTGTAATGTTTATCGGTTACGGCAGGTCGTTACACACCAGCAGATCAACTTGCCACCTCCCAAAAAGTTCACTCACCTGTTTGTTGGGGTAACGCAACAGAACAGGTTGGACCGGGACTCCGGCAAGGAAGGCACCTGATGAGCAACATGGAAAAAGTAGAGTGACTGGAATGAGAAAGGATTAACACTGCAGAAGAGAGGAGTTAGTCATCCTGTGCCGGCTATGCCCGCTCCCTCTCATGCCACTCATTCCTCTGTAAGAAAAATCCGACGGGCCTGTTTTTCTTCACGATGTTTACAGTCTTTCATTCATAATGATTCATAAGCACCAAACAGGTGTAAAAAAGCCACAACACCTGGCCGTAAACAGGCTATAAATAGGTCAGTTCTTTTTGCTTTTTGTTTTCATGTGTATATTTCAGACTGCCAATACTCACCAGGCTTGAATTTGATGAGAACGCGGCCGTTAGTTGTGGTTCCCTCTGGAAACATCAGCATCTAGCCAAGAATCAAATATGTTTTGTGAAGACTTGCGGTGGCATCTTTCCCTCTTTGCACTTCCAGCTAGTCAATTTAAAAGACTTTTGACAACAGTAACAGCCTGTTAGAGCCTATCTTTCTACAGATAATGTCTCTTTAGGCCAGTCTGGCTTCTGTGTTTATGTACAGACAGACTGGTTTCAATATGACTTAAAAACACTCAGCACCTATTGTTCTTCCTTGCTGAAATGTGCATATGGACTGACCTGCAGCTACTTTCGCAATATCCGAAACTCCAATTATGGATGCAATAAGAGATGTATTCCCTTGAGGGTGTGAAGTGTGTTGTACCACTCTTCTCCTATCCACCAGATCAAGTTCCCATCCCAACAACTTTTTCTAATCTTGATCAGCTGTTTTCTTGTGCTGAAGCCATCATGAGCAGTGTAACGGTAGTTTTGTGCTTTCTCTTCCCTCTGTCCTCTCTCCTCCTGTCTCTTTCTGCAGGTATTTCTGTCCCTGGTGCTAGAGAGTCTGGATCTGTGACTGCAAACCACCTACTACCCCCATGATCCTGCTCCCCATTGCTTCAAATTTTATGATTATCATCTATTATTATATTTAGTTTTATTAGTACTATTATTCACCCTATTATTATAATTATTAGTTTTATTATTAGTCTCATTACTGTTACACATCTTTATGTTATACGTCTACTTTGCTATGTCGCCCCCCCGTCTCTCTCTCTCAACCCAGCCACCCACCATGAGCCGGGTTCTGTTCAAGGTTTATACCTGTTAAAAGGGAGTTTTTCCTTGCCGCCAAGTGCTTGCTCACGGTCTAGACCTGCTCTACATGAAAAGTTCCCTGAGATAACCTCTGTTATGATTTGGCGCTATATAAATAAAATTGAATTGAACTGAATTGAATTGAAAAACCAGATGGTTAATCCAGTCAATTCACCTTTAAAGTAATACATTTAATTATTTTTTAACTGCCAACAACTAAAGATTTTATTAGCATTGCAATGTTGTTGTTTTTTCTGTGACAACCAGCATTACCCTTAATTACCGTAATTGTTGCAAAGTGTGACTGGATAGTTTGGTAGTAATTGCCAGATACGTAAACAAGACTACAACCAAGATGGAAGATAATTTATCTGTTTTTTACCTAAATAAATGCAGATTATCTTTTGTCAGCAGAAGTCTTAAATGCATTCAGTGACCAATCATAAAAGACCTTACCTGAGGCCAGTGGCCATTGGACGTCAGCCTCTCTGTGAGCTGGGTGACTGCCTTTTTCCTCGACTCTGGATCCTTCCTGCTCACTAGCACAGACTGGTTGAACTCAAGCAAAGCTGCAAACAGGATTAAAAAAAAAAAATTAAAACCAAAAACAAGGAAGGAGTCCAGAGCAAGACGGCCAAGAAAGTAACACAGGAAGTTCCAGAGCAGGCAGAGCAGATCAGAAGCAAAATGACTGAGTCACTTGTTTATCTTTGGACTTCCTTGCATACTTTTATTTTCCTCGACTCCTCTATTCCAAATATTAATCTTTGCCTAATAGGTGGGCAACTTAGGGTGAGATTCCCCATCTATGAGGACATTGCACTGTGTGTGTGTTGAGTAACACAAACACACACACAAATAAGCTTTAAAGCAGGCATTAAAAAAAAAAATATTTGTAAAACTATTACAGAGATTCTGACACTTGCACAGTTAAACGTGACACAAACAAATGATTAAATCCTGATTGGAGTTAGCACAACAAAGTTTGTGGCAGAGTGATACTCTTCCTGTTCTCACTCACCGAAGTAAAATTTTACCTTTTCCTCTGTGGGCCCATTGTAACTTTCTATTCCTTTTTTCTGCATAATTTCTCTTTATCCTCCAGGACATAATGCAGATACAAGTAAAGGAGGATGGAAATGAGGAAAGATGAAACTCAGTACAGTTTCAATGCTCCAGCTCGTGCAGCCTGTATGCACACCTCAGTGGTTTTAAGTTGTTGTGAACATCTAAAAATATCACCAAAACATTTTGATAAGTTTGATAAACATATTACATATCCTAAAAATTTAAGTTTTTCTTGAAACATGTCAAACAATCAATGTCATTTACACCTCCATGTCCTGAACTACAGGACTTCAGCAGGGCTTCAGCAGGTAAAAAAGCAAGGGAAGACGGTGGATGGTGTGCACATTGAACCCCAGTAGGATTCAGGTGCAGAATGAAAGCAGCATAAAAAAGTAAAAAGGAGAGGTGGTCTGTGCAATGAATTTACAGTGATTTAAAAATCATAGGAAACCAGGAAATGTTCACATATAAAAAGGTGAAACAAGCCAAATTTTTGCATCTCTGCTTGATAAATGACAAACAATTAACTGACCTTCAAAACTGTTACTAATTAATTTTCTGTCGATACACTAATTGTGTAAGCACAAGTCTGACTATCCATTTGCAATTCCAGAAGTTGTGGGTGCTTGTTTGTGTGTGTGTGTGTGTGTGTGTGTGTGTGTAAACTGTATCACAGCTTTTCACCTCCTATGACTGGCAGGTTGGTGTTCTCCGACCGCGACACCACCGTTGCCAGCTGGGTTAAGCACAGGACCAGCATGTCCAGAAAGCCACTGTGAGGCGCCACCACCAGCACCGGTGCCTCCTTCAGATCTGCTCTGCAACCTTTGACCTTCACCCACAGGAAGCCTAGGGAGAAGAAGGCGGCTCGGCTCAGCAGCAAAACGATCGGGTGGAGCAGCCAGTGCCGCCAGCCCGTGATGGGCTGAGAGCGGTCCTCCTCAGACAGGCCGGCCATTCGCAGCCGGGCGAAAGGCCATATGAGGAGGAAGAAAAAGGCTGTCAGTGTGACGCGTAGAGGGAAGAGGATGCTGCCCAGAATTATGCCCTAAGGATTAGAGCACAAAAAATATAAATTAAAACATCATGTAGGTCTGCAGTGTAAAAACAACGCACAATCAACAACATGACTGATGATAAAACCCTCACATATTGTTCTGAAACTAGGACTTTCTAATAAATTCTTATGCATTTAACACTTTACTTAAACACTGTATAAAGCTGTTACGATTTATGGGGAATTCTGGTGTGCAGGGACTTATATCATTGTGACAGTATATCAACTTTTGACTCTTATCCAATGTTTGTGTTAAACATGTGACAAGACTTCTCTCCAATTTAATACTGCAATGAACATCAGTTTGGGTGGTTTTATGTGTGATTTTTTTTTTTTGCACACATTTGCCAGATCTTGATGTATGTAAGATTGGCAAAAATATTCTTATAAACATCATTATGCCGACTAAGTTATGTTGTCCAAGCCTACTGATGTGTTTGTGCAAGAGTTCTGTGGTGTCTTGTATGTATGTTGTTATCATCTGTCATGGTTGTTTATGTCTGAAACAATTTTGACCTGATTCTGTTTTGCTTAGGCATCACAGTCAGAAAGAACTGTGAAAGACTCTTTGTTCTTTTATGGGAAACTCCCTGCAGCATTAAAGACTGATAAGATAAAGTGGAAAACAGAAAAAAGGCATGAAGAATTTTTCTTAAATTACTTTTTTAAAAACTTTTGGGTTTGGACTAGGGGAGCAATTATTGATTATTTTCATTCCCGATTAATCTGCTGAGTTAAAGATCAATCAATTTACGGTTTGGTTTATATAAAATCAGAAAACTGTAAAATGCCCTTTACAATTTCCTCAATCACAAGAAGATGTCATGAAATTTCTTCTTTTGTCCAACAACAACAGTCCAAAACCAGAAAAATTTTCAATTTACTCTATTATATATTTATAGATCATTATATATATCATTGCTGATCTAATTTAGACAGACATCCAACACTCTATATGAAGCACTAGGGCTGCAAGTAATGATTATTTTCATTATCAATTAATGTGCCAATTATGTTCCTGATTAATTATGTTCTTGATTAATAAGCCAGAAGATAGGAATAAATGTCCCCCCAAAAAAATTCAGGCATCCCAAGGTGAAGTATTTCAGATGTCTCGTTTTGTTAGACCAACAGTCCAAACCCAAACATATTCAGTTTAGGGGTCATTCCATAGCAAAATCAGACAGAATCCAGGAAACTGGTTGCAGACCGTCTCAGATTTTGTTCAGAGTTTGTCTATATATTGTTTGGGTTCCAAAACCAAGGTCTGTAAAATACTTTTGCTCAATTTTTTCTTTCAGTTCCTATGACACAGGAATTGAACAATCATGGACATACTGAGGCAAAAACAAGGTAATCCTGAAATGGACATTTTTCTGCTACAGGTAAAACGTCTCTCAAATCTGTCTGTTTCTGTATGAAGGAAAAACGGAAGGACACTGGCACTTTGTACCCTCAATAACCATACATGAGGCAATTTCCATATACATTTTTAGGTTCCTACTAGCTATCCCAGGTATCATTCTGGTCGTATGAAAATGACCACAATACACTACCACGCCTTGCTTTATTCAGAATATTTACATGTCCATTGGTAGTAGAGACCTCAAGCGTTGGCACCAAATTAATAATAGATTGTATCTGGAGAAAAACAAATAATGATAAAGATCATATTCGTGCAAAAATGTGGGTTTGTAGTACCCTCAAAATCGCTCTCCTTTAGAAATTTTGCACTTTTTTCCCCCCTCCAAATGTAGGACCTTGTAAAAAAAATAAAATGACATGCAGCACAGGCTTTTAATGGATTTGGCACACAGAGCATGTTTGTCTCCCAAAGTTTGGTGAGGCTAGTATCAACACTTGCCAAGATATTAATGTGCAAACATGGTTTCTCAGATAAGGCGTTCCCGAGGCTATAAAAATGACATAATATAAAAAGGGCTGACAAAAAAGTATGAAATTTGATTTGAAACCTTTAAAAAAAAAGAAAAAAAAAGAAAGAAAAAACAGGCCTTGGTTTTGGGAAGCATTGATGATATGGACAAGGACTGAACAAAATCTGAGACGGTTCTGCAACAACCTCATCTGCTTTGACACGGAACGACCCTTTACGAAGACATGAAAAACCAGAGAAAGGAACCAAATCTTCACATTTCACAGGCTGGAACCAGCATTTTTTTTTTTTTTTACTTCAGAGATTATTCAAATCATTAAAAATGTTGACGATTTTAAGGACCGTTCCCTGGCCACTGTCGCTCTACCCCCCCCCCATTTCACTAATGACTACTCTTGGCATTAAAAGTCAAGCTCGTTATGAGACGCTGTCTATTCTGAGGACGAGCTCAACCCCTGCCCGTCAAATTACTGCCTGACGAGTTTCAGGCGGCAGACTTTCGGTGGGGGGGGTGGGGGTGTCGGTCCAAAATGAAACCCCTTCGTGAGCGCAATGCCACCTTTAACGTGGTGACTTCTGAATGACTTTCGAGTTAAAAACAAAACAAAACAAAAAAAACAGCTGAATATGAAGACCTTAATTCGACCGTTACCCTGATCCTCTGCGCCCCGGTGAGTCTCACTTCGTGAACGAACGGATGTGGATGCTCCTGCGTTGCCGAGTGACAGCCGTAACCCTCCATGGCGACGAGGCACAACCTGACGCCGCAAGTTTAACGAGAGAAGTCTACGAAATCACACTCCCGTCAAAGTTATTGAGTACGAAAAGGAGAACAAGTTGTTCTTAAGTGTGGACAATGCCACGCTTTTTTTCCTTTTTTAAAAAGCCGTTTAAGGGTCTTGCGCAGTCAAATTTAAAAAAACAAAACTAACGGTTAGCTAAAACAAACTAGCAACGGTTGGGAAGAGTTTCCCGAAGAAACAAAAAAAGAAAGACGGCGAAAAAAAATTAACAGCAATATTAAACTAAAAACAAACTACAACACTATCTACCCTCCACATGGAGAAAACACACAAGCTACGGGGGAAGAAACGCCCATCTCTGCCTTTCTTGAAGCCTCCCCTCACCTGTCCCGCCCCCTCACAGCCTGACAGCCCGGCCCACCCCTTGCGAGCCCTGGGCCGAGGTCAGACGAGTCAGACCGGATCCCGAAAAAGGGGCTGTCCGCAAGTTGGGCTCCGATCGGGGGGGGGGTACGCGCTGGAGGCCCTTTACCGTCAGGAAAAAAGAAAAGAAAAAGGTGGAAAATTGAATGCTAAATGTTCACATTCACATTCATACTACTGACAAAAATATAAATAAAAGATGCCGGATGTTAAGTCAACGTTGTGGGATATTAGCCAAAAAAATAAGATACTGAGTCAACATGTCTGAAAGAGTAACAATTAGAAGAAATCGAGTTAAAAAACGTTTATTTTTTTCATAATCTGACTTACAATTTATTTATTTTGAGTTAAAATGTCAACATTTGTCATTACCTTTGCTTTAAAGTGTTTTTATTTACCATGAGTCTTTTTATTTGTATCCTTCCTTCCCTTAATCTGTTATTTTGAAAATAAGGCCACCATAAGTACTGGCCTTTGCCTTTCTTGCTTTCTTTCTTTTTTTTTCTTTTTCTTTTCAGAATCAGAACAACTTCACTGGCCAAGCATGATCTCACATATAAAGAATTTTAAACAGTTGAACTAGGACACCTCGAAGTAAAGCAAAGTCAACAGAAACTGGAAACGTGTTTGTATGCTTGTTGTCCGTTTGTTCCCATACTGTATTTATAAACACAGTAACTATTACATAAAGTAAAGTAAGTACCCAAAGAAAGTATATATGCTACTGACATATACATATATGCTACTTCCTTTCTAGCTTTCTATTACCTTCTGTTTCCATATATGAAAACAAACAGACAACACGTACAACCATACAGTAATTGTAGCATACACAAATTCCTGTATTTAAAGGAAAGTAATTAGCCTATGAAAAAATGTATATGTAAATATTATTGTATTTATATGGATGTATGAAGTAGATATTGTATATTTAAAGTATGTATGTAAAGTAGGTATATATGCTTTCATAAGCTACTTACTTTCCTTTACATGATAGCCATATGATCTATGTTTAAGTATATGAAAACAAATGGAAAACAAACAAATAGTATGTGTGGCATATACAAATTGTAATTGTCTATACCAGTATACTGGTAATATATGCAGTACTTTGCTAGTAGCCCCTCAGGTTGTGGTACAGTGTCCCTCCTGAATTTCACTATATGAACACCTCTCTAGGGCCGTTACAGAGTATGGCGTTTGAAATAAACATCCAAAGCCACTTTAATCACAGGCAATTGTTACCAAAAAGCAGAGGAAAATCCACCCAAATGTGATCTCATCAGCGGGCGTCTCTCAAGAGTTGAAACTCAAATTTCTGTTTCATTCATCTTTCATCACCTGCCACACAGGAAATGTTGCATATGTTGTTCCTGGCTGGAGCAGCAGAACTGCTTTGTAATATCATAGATGTTGCATCCCTTCTGACAGGCAGATTTGAACGGACATACGATAGGAGATGTGTTTGTGAGGGCTAAATACTGTGGCAGTAAAAAGGAAAAAACTGCAGAAGGTTTCATCTGGGACTGTATCATGTTTTGTTCTATGGCTTTACATACTTGGAGAAATCGGAAAACTGACTGACGGCAAGCGTTACTCTGGCCATGTTTCAAAACATCTGCTCTTTGTTTCTAAATATGTTGCATACTGTTAATTTCTGGCTTTTTTTTTTTTTTTTTTTGGAAAAACAATTTCTTATTCAGAGGCAATCACCACAGCCAGGGAGGAAGGCAAAGAGTTAAACAGATGACTTCTGGGAAGCGCAGTGGAAAAAACCCACAAGGTGAGCAGGACCAGCATAAAAAAATGTGGACGTAAAAATCTGATTACCTAACAATAACATTCCCATGAGTTAACTTAAAAGTGCAAGGAAGCCACTTGGATCTCATCTTTTTTTCTTGTCATGTTTTGGGGTTGTTGACTGATTAAATTCGAGTCTTGAAAGCGCACCTTTCATACACCCTACTCACCCACGATCACAACAAAAGCTGTACAACCTCTCTGCTACTTGACCCTCAAGTTTTGCCCGTGCGCTACCTGACTGCTATTGTTCTGCGTGCAGGGTGTTGCTGCTGATACCAAGACCAAACTCCGCATGTGGAATAAACACACACACACACACCCATGAATGAGTACATTAGAAAGTGGGCGAGGAGAGGGAATGAAAGGGGGGGTTAGGGAGAGACGAGGAAGACCTAAATCAAAGAAATTCTGTAGATTTTTTTTAGTTCAGGTTTGATTTTTATATGAAGTAGCGTTAAAGTACCGTTCATAGGTTGCCAACTTGTCAGTACAAGTTCCCAAACTTTTAGTTGGCAGTAATAACAAAATTATGCCCGTTTTGGCAACAGGGGCTTAATTTGGCCAATGTATGACTGCTCGAGCATGGAAGCTCAGGCTGTACTTGCTCATTTAAAAAAAAAAAAAATCCCTTCAATTATTAAATAAAAATCTTTTAGGTGATTGTTTCAGGACACATGACAATTTTGCAGGGCTCCTTTAGGCATTTTTAAGGTTATCCTTAACGTTTTGGGCAATATGGATACAATTTGTGAATGTAATTCTATATTTTTATAACATTATTTGCTTATTTCATTTATTTTATGGGAATCCCGATTAAATCTTGCCATAGCAGTTGCACAGCAATCAATCTGGGGTCCAAATAATATAAGATGTACAAATAAAATGTTAATACAATCATGAAGGCAAGATCAATTAATAAATATAAACAGCTAATCTTAATACACCACCACCAAATCAATAACATAAAACCATCAAAAATATCAGTAACTGGTTTAAATTACAACATATAATATTAACAAAGTAACTGAATTTAGATAGAAAAATGTGAATGTTCAGTCATACGTTGTGCTTTCGGTACATCTGAATTTTGTTTCTTAAAGGTGTAGGCACCCGTTGATTCTCCAATTCAACGTTTTTTGTTGTTGTTCTAGTGAATGAAATGTCAAATTCATGGTCCCGTCAAGATTCCAACAAGACCGCCCCGTCAGTGTTGCATAAGATTGTATAGATCCACACCGGCTTAGTCTGATGTAGGTTTGAAGGTTCAGTATCGATCAACGGGTCAGAGCTTGCTTTCAAGCGTGAAATCGTCATTATTTCCACTATGCAACACGCCTGTGACATAGTATGTTTTCACCAAAGACTGTTCAGTTTCACCAGAAGTGGTTTAGTTTCGATTTTCCCACCAACACCCTATTTTTAACTGAAGCAGGCTGTCCTAAGTGATTAACATCACAAAGGTTTTATCCCAAGACACATTTGGCTGGCAGTCATCCCGGCCTCTTCTCTCCTTTGACAGAAATTTCAGTTAAGACAAAAAACAAAACAAAAAAACTGAGATTGGTCAATGTAGAGTATTTTTTTGTCAATAGTTAGACAACAAACATTGTGTAACATCTCTATGTGTGTTACTAATAGTGGTTTTGCAGACTATCACTGAGCAGTGTTAATATAAGACTTTACAGGTTTGCAAGACTTGCTGGCACCATTTAATCTTTTTCATTGTCCACATGACAAAAGGCCATTTAATATGTATTGCGACTTGTTTGAACGAGGTGCCGACCCATTTCTGCAGAAATCATCAGATGTCAGAATTCCCAGAGCAATATTAAGACACTTCTTTTTCCTAACAACACGTTTACTGACCCAGTTGAAAACATTTTACTTCAACCAATAGGGATTTATTTCATAGAACATTTTCATAGAGCAAATCAGTATAAATTAAACAGACCTATAAGTTATACAGGTTAGTAAATGTCGCCGGCTAGCATGCTGAAATCATCTTAACAAAATAAAGTGTTTCACTACAAACTGAGAAACAAAGAGAAAATTAAGAGGAAAAAACACACACACACACACACACACACACACACACGCACACGCACACGCACACTTTACAGACTGTGACTCAATTTTTTGGGAGTTATAGTTAGAGTGCTGTTATTAATGTTGTCCCCCCCCCAAAAAAAAACAGAAAAAAACATGTTATAACTCTGTTTTCTGTAGGACAACCTCATAAATAATCTCCTATTGTGAGCCTGTGTATGTGAAGAAAATTACAGTAGTTCAACAGTAGCTAACATGATGATCTTCTTGGCTTTGAAATCTTTATTTAGAGAATAAAAAAAGGATAACAGCAGAGCTCAAGACATAAAGCAGAGCAGCAGGCCTGTAGTAAGTAACATAAGGTTGTGTGTGTGTGTGCGTGAGTGCGTGTGTGTGTTTGTTTGTGTGGGGCAGACAAGGCCGTGGCTTAAAGCTGCACAGCACATCCTGCTGCAGATTTAACAAACATCTCGTCTGTTGTAACTGCCACTGTCGAGGTTGAATCTGTTTTGGACAAGAAAATAAGACAGCTGGCAAAATTTTGTTGCATCTCAGCTGTGACCGGTAGTCTGGCTGCGTGGAGCCGGTGGAGAACGAACAGTATATAAACCTCGGTAAATATCTGAATCCTTTACGTGCACGGTTCATCCTCTTCACAACACCATCCCTCCGCCCATGATCTCCATCCTCTGTTGAGAGCAGACATAAAAATGGTTAAATGAGGCTTGTGTTCAGCCGTTACTAGAGAGTGGCTAAAGCCAGAAATAACTTTAAACGGATAACTTGAATTGACGTCATTTACAATGTCTGTATAATATCTGGAGCAGATATACTGTATCTGAATTTGTCAGCCAGTGACAGTAACATTTTTTAAAACTCTGACACATAAATATTTGTGTTGGTCTCAAAGAAACCAACCCCACTGACATCATAAAGGTCAATACAATCAAAATAAAACATGAGTCTTTAAGGAAAAAGAACAGACACACTTCACACAGCCAATGAAATGTATACTTAACAAACATGGCTAATTTATACCACCGTGCCAAAACTATTTCCTTGGGGAAAGTCTGGATTACATTATGCTATTGAGGTGTTCCTGCTGCAGGTTTTAAAAGGATGGTTAAACTAAACTCTTTTCTTACAATCTGACAAATGTATATTTTGACAGTTTGCCAAAAAAAACCTGTTGCAGCAATTATCTAAAAAAAAAAAAAAAAATTAAAGTGCTACTTTAGATTTAAGACTAAAAAAAATAACAAAAAACTTGTTTACATTACTTCATAAATCACGATTTAACATGTAATGTAAGAAAATGAGCGTGTTCTGCCCTCTACTGGTCTAAAAGAGAACAGCAGAGGAGATATTGCCGGATGGATGAAAAACCCCAGAAATTTGAAAAGTTTGATCAAAATGAACAGAACGGCAAAGTTGATTCTGGTCCATGTTGTAAATCGACGATGCTCAGAAAATATCGACTGGCTGCAAAGGAGACCATAACTGCCATTTTTGTTGTTATTAAATAAAGACAACATTATAATACATAGCGATATTTCAGGTGATGGCTTGAGTGTTATCCCTATGTGTTTTACGGTGTAATGATGTCCTGTTAAAACATTTATGTCACACAACAAGTGGGAAACAACAAATGGGACAAAACCTTGAGCCAAATAATGAGGTGATGGAAAGCGTAGCTCTGCATAAAAAAAAAAAACAAAACACCGGAGAAAGGTAGAGTATGTACCAGTTGGTCTTATGCAAACCCGACAGAGCTCATTCACCTCATTCATAAACTGTCATGACATGATTAAACTCCAGGTATTTGAAGCAGCCATTTTGTACATCATTAAACATAAAGAAAAAAAAAGACAATTTGCTAATATATCCATCATGTTGTTTACCTGAGGCGGTTCTATGAAAGCCAGCCAATCAGACGAGTGTGTTGGGAGCAGCCCCATTGACTGACACTTGTAGATGGCCAACGCCGAGCCCAGGAGGTTACCGATCAGGTAGACGAGGCCCTGAAGCCATTGCTGACTGGAGCTCTCCAGCAGCTTGAAGGCTGAGACACGGGGGGGACGAAGGACCGAATGAAACGCCAGCAAAGGTTTTGATGCGGAAATTAACTTTATGTGAGCGGACTACAAAACAGTTTACAAATCCAACTACTTGAATACCGTATACTCACTGGCAGACATGGACATAAGAGCCTGTATGGGCCTCCAGGCCATCATGCAGACCATCATGATGGGGAAGATGGAGATGGTGTTTCCCGACATGTACATGATGAAGAGGTTCATGGGGATCTGTTTTAGGGGCCCGAGGGCCACGTCCCAGCAACGCTGTACAACAAAGGGCAGGAAAGAGGATGACACTCGGCAGCACATTTGTGCGATTACCGCTGGTTGAACATTTTACCCTCCCTCACATGTTACACTATCTGGATTATTCCTCTAAACTGGTCAGTGGGGGGATTATAAACACCCAAAACACCACAAATGGTCCTTTAAAACCCCTGAGTGTGAATGCATAATATGTTCTCTTTCACGTGCCAGTTTACTAGGAGCACCAAGCTAAAACTAATGCAGCCTAATACAACAGTCCTGCAACAAATCCTCCCTTCATGAAGGTTACAAAATTCAATTTGTGTTGACACTGTTTCGGAGAGGTGTTGAGTCAACTGTATGATCATTTTGGAGGCTGCAGTTTGTGGTATGGAAGAATTTTTTGTTGTTGTTGCAAGTGTTTGTCATATTTTGTCCACTCCGTGTCTTTTAGCTAAGTGTACCTAATAAACTGGCAGCTGACTGTATAACAACTTTGTCAACTTCTTTTGAGTGCTTTTATTCAATTTTATTGCTTCTATTTTGAAATATCCCTTTGCATGTTTTTTTTCTAGATGGGTTACGTTTATTTTTCCTTCTCACCTTCTCCACCAGGTTCTTGTCTGTCTCCTGGATGCTGGTGTCAGGGACGGGTTTCTCAGAGTAGCCGATGGGGTAAACGACGTCTCCCTGACCGCCCTGCCGGTCACCACGACTCCTGCAGCACAGAGTTAACACAAAGAGTTGGGCTTTTATTCCCCACCATCGACTGCGTGCGACTCTTTCGTGCGCAGAGGCCTTTTAAAATATGGCGAAGAGCGATGTCTCTGGTCACTGCGAGTCACAAATCATTGGTAAAGCATGAAAGGTCACAAGCTGTTTTATGAGTTTAAACAGGGGACATATAAAGCTCCTGCCCCCAGCTTTTCTTTGCCCAAAAAGATAATGTGTCCTCTTTGTTTAAATCTTGACGGCAACATGTCAAAACAATTTTTGGATATTGTGAAGAAAAAGCATCGAAAACTACAAAAATGCACAAAAAACAGCAAAAAAGCTTTCAATTGCCAACCTGCTCATGAAACCATTTAAAAACTGATCAGTTTCTACCTCTGCAGGTCGTCCTCATGGTTTAAATCAGGAGATCGTACTTGAACATGGAAATTTGAATGCATTTAACCCGGATTATATTTGTTAAAGCTCCTACGGCTCAGTTCTACGGGGTCTAGGTGTGGGACATTTCAGTTACCGTTCCAACCCTAGACATGTGGATCTGTTTTGTGTGCCATGTTTAAGTTGTTTGTATTATTTGTGTAGCCTTCTCAGTTTCATTTGCATTAAACAGCAATGGTCCAGCCATGCTTGTGTTTGTACTGTCATCAGAAAAGTGAGAAAAACCCCAGTGGTGTTGCGTGCGTAGAGGTTTGCTCGGAGGACCGCTGAGTTTCTGAGGAGAAGCACAAGGGCCACTCATTGATTCATTGATGTTTGAGTGTTTGGATGTACTCGGTTTCTGTCTACCTCGTGTTGCCCAAGCTCAGCTCCAAAGCCCACTTCATCCTCCGGGCCCCGCTGCCTCCTCTCGTCGACAGAGCTCCTCCTCCTCCTCCTCCTCCTTGTCCCCCGGGAGACGCCATGGCAACCGACTGCACTGCTGGACCTCAGAGACAAGAAAGAACCTGCAGAGATAAAAACACAGGTCCACAGAAATCAGATGGGCGGGGTCGTCACACTTCATTTAGACCTCGAAAAGCTTCCACGTAGTGGTCTCTCGTCTTACTGGATGTAAGCAGCCAATAAACCATCAGAATAATGTGCGACACAGAAATAAGGGAGATCAGGAAAAACCAAACCAAAACCTCAGAGGAAATCACACAGACAACCCAGAGCAGACCTAAACACCAGAATATACGCAACTACAACTTTTTTCATCGGATATATGACCAATTGTGGAACTTCTATGATATTTAATTTATCATAGCTGTCAAATTCATAGCGGGATTCGCAGTACATACAACTTGGGCCGCAACTAACGGTTGTTGGCTTTATCGATTAATCTGCCGATTATTTTCTGGCTCAATCAGTTATTCCTTTAGTCTATGAAATGTCAACTAGTCCGGCAAAAGTGCCCATTCAAACGGTAATCGTAACAGCTCGATTTGTATGTCCATCAGTCCAAAACTCAAAAGATATCACTTAAGCTGTCGGGCACGACAAAGAAAATGTTTTTTGGTTTTTTTTGTGCTTGAAAAGCGGCTGAAACGGTAAATCGATTACCAATATAGTTCGATAAATCAACCAATCGACTCGACTCGACTCGACTCTACAGCTGTCATACAAAAGTCTCTCTTTACAGCCAGTGCACAGGTCTTATTTCTCTGCCCTATGTACTCTATCTAATCAAACTCAGATCTTTTTAGGGTGATTTTAAGTTCGGACTTTATATTTTCATGTTTTATACGATGTTTAGCGTAACTCAGATTTTATATCCTGGTCTTGAGAGAAACGCTGTCTGGTCTGAATCTCGCCCCGTTCAACGACTCGAAAAGCTGTCAAAAAGTAGAGGTTATTGATTACAAACGGAGTCGCCGTGGCTCCAACCATGAACAACATCAGTCGGCTCCCGCTGTCCTGGTAAAAGCATCATCAACACGACAGTTCACACTGAAAACCGGAAAATCGAAACTACCCCACACGATTTTTTTTCTTTTTTAACCAGATTAAAACGATGTGGAGCCGGATGTTACGGTCACTTCACGCTGACGTTATGCATAAATGATCCCACACACCGTCATTTAACCTTGGTCGTACCTTACAGACACATCCAAACCACTGCTATCCGGTTCCTCTATCGTTATTTTTCGATGGAATGAGGGGAAATTTTGCTCGCGGTGCCGAGGAACAAGTCGACCTCCTCGTCGCTCTCTGCTTCCGGGGCCCGCAATGATGACGCAATAACGCTGCCGCCGAGGGCCCCTTGCGTCACTGTCGCCCTCTGGTGGCACCTCGGGAGAAATGTCTCAACCCCCGGCGTGCCTTTTTTCCTCGGTCGCTGGTTTTATGTTATCATGAAATTCTAATGTTCAAAAAGTAGAACAAATTACCACTCGTTTTACAAACAAACGCCACTGGCGTCCCCGGGAAAATTACACGTTGTTGATTTTTGAAGCGAAAAGAAAAAAAACAAAACAAAAAACCCATACAGCAAAGAAACATTTAAAAATGAGCCTGTACTTACGTTTTGAGTTTCTTCGACACTGTCGGATACCCCCGCTTCAGTTGTTGTCGATGCGGTCCCCTCAGTGAGAAAATGGCACCCAGCCGCCATCGTTGGGTTCGACTGAAACCACTGTTGGGAAAGTTTGTTTGTCATGGCATCGTAAGAGTGAGAATGATTCTGTACCCGGTCCACTTCACTGGAAATGTCCGTTATAATTGAGACTGGATATTATTAAGCCTCTTTTCAGTCCAACAAAGTCAAAGAGATATC
The DNA here is from genome assembly GCF_016859285.1 of Xiphias gladius. Taxonomy (NCBI): domain Eukaryota; kingdom Metazoa; phylum Chordata; class Actinopteri; order Istiophoriformes; family Xiphiidae; genus Xiphias; species Xiphias gladius. The sequence continues at coordinate 14,797,287 of NC_053411.1, forward strand.
CCTAACGATGCTTAGTGGGCTTTCTCCCACCGGTTATTATTTACAGAAACCTACCAAAGACATTATACAAAAAAAACAAAACAAAAAAAACTATTGGCACATTTGTTTTGGTTTTGCCCACATAAAAAACAAAGAAATGGCCGGACCATTTCTGTTTATGTTTGTATTCGCTGACTAGGAGAGGAATTCTTAACCTCAGATTTGTTTAATCAGTCTGTTTGTTATTTAGACCAAATTTTATATTCAATATAAAGCTTATTTTGAAAATCATAATTTGCAAGCAGGAAGATAAAACTTTTCGGAGCCGATTTTTCTCTGTCAGCTTCTACTTTTCATCTCTAGCTCAATGTACTAACAGAAAAAAGCAGTTTAAACAGAAAACACCTGTAAGCTTTACAAGGTTTTTATTTCCTTATTTGTCTTTCTTTTACCACGTTTCCTCTGGCGTATTTATAAGTTGTACGCACAATGTATATTGTTTGTTTCTTGCTGTATTTGTTTTAATAAACTTTATCGGAAACAAGAGGAGATATACTTGATTCATATCATTTAATGGGTGAATTTTCACATAATGTACCTTGTTTCTAGCTACTGAATGATATCAGCATGAAATAAGAACCTGGAAAACGAAAACAAAAAACAAAAAAACAGACGTAAACAAACAAGAAGAGTATCAAATCTTTTATTATCTGAGACCTTTATCCTTATTGTTAAAAGCTGTTTTATATTAAACAATACAAAAGTTTAAACATCTGTGTGCAATCATTACAGTCAGTGTAAGGCAATGCTATTATATACACACACTGACATTTAAATGAAGGAGTGCAAATTGAATCGTAAAGTGTACGTGTGTTATAGGTTACAGGCACATTGGTTCTTTACAGTGTGTGAGTATTATCAAGGCACAGGTAAACTCAGGTATCAGTGTCAGTACTGCCACCAATCAGACTAATTCAGTTCATGAGCGTACAGAGCTCATGAACTAACAAACTGCAGGCAATTTGTTCATGCGGCACATTAGACCATGCGGGTCATACTGCTGTCCTCGTGTAAATTTTGACGACTGTCGCACTTTGTCTGAAGATATTATATGTTATTCTTAGGCGCTGCTCAGGGTTCGTTTCATGGAGACAGTTTAACCAGAGTGGGTTCAGTTCAAGCCGCAGTACACCTGGGCAGAAAAAGTCTCTAATGCATCCTGAGTGTGTTCAGATTTTACACGTTTCTCATATTGGATTGCTGCACAGTCGAACTAAGCATCTGATCTGGGCTATTAAAATGTTTCCTTTCGGGACCTTGCTTTGGGGACAGATCGAAACCCTGTCTGAATTAACTGGCAAGTTTCCTATTGAGAGTAAATTCACATTGACCAGGTGGTTTCTTCGATATGATCTTGCATGAATTTGCATTAGAGCCTGAACGATGCTGGATACTTGATACTGATAAATGAGAGTCATAACATTTCCTTAACAATACATCGGCCTATATTAATTTTTTTTAAACATAAACACAACATAACACAAAATTTTTTGTCAACGATTCCTTAAATTAGTCCATTAAAGAATTGTGACCAAGATATGCACAGAGCTGGGTGTTTTAAAATGGAATTATAGTCTTGTTAGGGCTCTCTGGACAAGACTTTTTAAATCTCCTTTAAAAATGTGGTGGTGCTGCATTTTCCCGTTACTTATGGGCCAACGTATATGCAGATATAAATATATCTATGATAAACTGATATCGGCCAATAATACAAACCCAGCTGATGTACTGGTCAGGCTCTAATCTGCAATGAAACTGCACTGATCTCAGTGTTTGCTCACTGCAGTTTGGGAACAGTAATACCTTTATTTAGAGCTGATTCGCTGGTTATAGAATCACCGCAGCTCCTTTTTGTGCCTCTCATGTATTACCGTTGCATTTGAGGCACAGCGCTAAGGATCCCATTTGTTGAAAAAAAAAAAAAACCTTACTCAGCAAGTATCAGCTTATTTCCAACCACTGTCTTCGTTTGGATCCGGAATTAAAGTCGGGAGACACTGGGTATTTATTTTTCGGAAAATCGGATGCTTAGCTCCGTGACTTGAATGTAATGGTAATGCACGAGTTCCACAAACCGGGGCTGGGATCATCCGAGATGTATTTTACTGCCAAGTGTAAGCAGGGCCCAAGAAGCTGGATTCATTCTGTGCTCACTGGCATAATGAACATCTCATATTCTACTGGAAAATGGAAGCTGGTGAACCTGAAAGCAAGACTGGTTTTTTGTTATTCCTAGGAAAAAAAGGTAAGATTCTGTGTGTACGCTGTTTTCTTCTGACAGTTGTATGAGACTGAGAACCTGAGGACAACATGGCTGAATCAGTTGTGCAGCATGTAGGATCTGTGCGTGTCTGCGCTGAGCGTCCGCATCACTTGTACAGGCTGAGCTCAGGGCTGTGGTACAGACACATGTAGGAGTCGCAGAGCAGGCGGCGGGCGGGCTCCCGTAACGAGGCGGCGTCGACTCTGCGCAGCTCCTCCTCCGATAGGCTGAGGTAGCGACCCACCTCAGGACACGCCTTCACCCAGGGGATGTTGAAGCCGTTCTCGCCACCTGGGTGAGAAACGGGAGCTCTTTTTTTTGTTCTCGTGTTACGTGCGATCCGGTAACTCGAATCTACCGTACGTTAACAGGACTTGAGATCTCTCACCTTCCCGGTCTGCCATGCTGTCAAAAAACAGCCAGTCGGTGGGGAGGGGCCCGTGCTTGATGAAGCTCACGTAATGGCTGGTCTCGATGCACGTCACAGCGAAGAGAGACATGCGCTGGCGGGTGTAGTGCAGGGGGCCGGTCCACGGTCCCCCGGGGACACCTACCTTCACCGGGCTGTGGGACATCCGGTTCTTGTGACTGTGGACCTGATAATCGATAGAAGTGTAAAAGCAGACAGAGATACGTAAGGTGGAGAAAATGAAGGTCGGAGTGCTGTAAATTAGGCAAATACCTCCTTATTATTATAATATTATTACATAATAAATCAATCCACCTCAACAGAGAGTAGGACACTTTGGAAAAATGTTTCCGGACTTTCTTACGCCTCTGGCTCCACAATAGTCTCAGGTGGAAAGTAAGAAGCGGCTACCTGTTTGTTGCAGGTCGGGCAGTACTGTTTGAGACGACCGGGCGTGATGTCTAGATCTTCATAACACTGGAGACACTCCCATTCAGCCACAGCCTGACAGATACTGCACTGCCTCAGAGCTAGAAAAGAGGACGAAGAGAGGAGGTAAATACACGGTAAAAAAAGCAAAAAAAAAAAAAACAGATGAGGTCAAGTTCAGTGAAAACTAAAAAAAAAAAAGCAAAAAAAAAAAAACAAACCCCAAAATCTTCAATTTAACTTTTTGCTGCTGACAGACAGTAGGGACAGTACAACAAAAAAAGATTTGACCTAAGATGATATTTGGTTCACGTTAATTGTTAGTTGTAAACTAAAACAAATTAAAATGATTCAAACTAAAATCGGATCTGTATGCAACTGAAAAACAGACCTGAAATACACAAAATCAAAACAGAAACAAAACTAAAATGCTAAAATATCGACGAGCCTCCCAAAAATCGTCCTCACTGTCATCCAGCAGGTCTGTGATGTCCAGGCTGAGGGTGGGTAAGATGGCGTCAAACATTTTGAAGTCCTTCCCAAACCTGGGCATGAGAAGCAAGAGGCAGGAGGGAGCCTGGAGGAGCGATCGGTACACCATCTTATCAGTTAACGTTGTTTCGGGTGACTCAAAAGGTAAAATACACTAACTGCTTTTAACAACAGGCTGAGCTCTGCCGCAAAATTCCCCTGCCCTGAAATCTTGAGCGCATTTCTGGTACCTCGACAAACTTGAGGCCGGCGTGGAGGAAGGAGGACTCCAGCAGGGCCTGGACGCTGGCGACTCTCATCGGGCTGGACGCTGGCGAGGACAGAGGGATGGGGGAGTCCACCGGGGAGTGGGGTAAGGGCGTGGAGGGAGAGGGGGGGAGGGTGGGCGGGAAGAGCTGGTAGAGGTGGCACTGCTGAGGCTGCTGAGTCATCGATCTGGAAGAGGGGAAAGAAACAGAAGACAGAAAACAAAAAAAGAGGCAAGAAATTTAGACATGAGAGGTGGAGACGAGCGGTGCATTAAAAAAAAATGCCAAATAGATTTGAGTCTGATTCTCTACGCTTATGACTTCACTGCTTATTTAATATCTATGTAATACAGTGTTTGAGCTCATTTTTAGTCCATGTGACTTTTCGCTTGAGCAGTGAAAACTTTATCAGGGAACATAAATACCACCCAGCCATGATTTATACAAAAGAAAACTAACTGCAGGTTTGACCTCAGCCTTATTATCGTCTCAGATCAGAAGCCAACTCCCAGCCATTGCAACAGGTGATCATATCAAAGAAAAGCAAGCGGCCTGTGTGATAGCGAAGCAGGGCGTAGGTGTGAATGTGACCGGGTGCAGGTAAGAGAGAAAAAAAACCAAAACAACAACAACAACAACAACAGTGGCTGCGACATTACCTGATCTTGAGGAGCGGCTCGACTCTGAGGAGCTGGAAGAGCTTGTTGAGGAACTCTTCAGGATCTGATAGACAGAAGAAGAGCAGCGTGTTAGCATTCCTCAGTGTGATCGCGCGCGCACACATACACACACACACACACATACAGAGTACATCTGCAGAAAGCTGGCAGAGGGGTAAGGACAGGAATCCAGAGGCGACAGGGCTTTGTCACACACATACCTTTCTCCTGATTGGTGAAGCCGGTGTCACTATTCGCAGCCTCCAGCAGTCGTCTCAGGGCCATGGTCTTACTGGCACACACGTAGCCATACCTTGGAAACATACCAGCACACAGACGGTTTAGGAAAGACTTGTATTTTTTTTTTAAATGCTTAGGAGCAATCTGATCAGTTTTACACACACACAGACACACACACACACACACACACACACACGAGGAGCGTGACATTAATCTCCTCTTAAAGGGTGTACAACTTTACTACACCATTGTTATAGTTTTATTTAGGTTTCACGACTGATAAGACGGAGTCAGATCAAATCTGTTTTGTTAATGATTTGAATCATTTACCTTCTGATCCAGTCACTGCCGGCGTTTCCTTTTAATCTTTCAAATGTTTGATTTTTACAAATGGAATGGGGACCGTCCACATTACATTTCATTGCATGTTATGGCTGGTCCCTGCCTATAAATTTCCTGGGCACAATCTGATTCGAATGACGTACGGACCCGCCCCACACACAAACGCATTTACTGACCTTCGAAGGGGGTTGACTATCTCGCAGCGCAGCAGGTCTTGAGCCTGACTGGAGTTTCGGTCAGTCTCGGGGTCAGACGGCCAAAACAACACCCAGTCTGCTGAACTGCAGCAGGAGAAGAGACTAGAGAGACGGAAACGGACGCACAGGTCATATACAAAACCCAGTTCTTGTGCTCATCCAAATTACGGATGAAAAGTGCTCTTGTTAGTGGAGAAACAGCGACAGTCTGAGTGACTAGAGCAGCACAGCCGTGTTAGCAACATGAAAGCTTTCACAAGCTGGTTATAAATCTGTTTGTGTTACACATTAATCAGCAACAGAGAGAAGTAACACCAAGGTTTATTTATAGGAACCTGTCACTGACTACACAACTGTCATGGGAAGCAAACAGGGTTTATGAAGAATAAGGGACAATGGTTGAGTAACCAAGATGTTTTACAAAATTACGACAAAATGTGTACCTGTTTAAAGATCTGACACACGTTCTCATCAAGTTTTAACTGTCAAATAAGAATTTATGTCATGTTACGCATCGATCACCTGTAGTCTTACGTGCGTCTCTGTACGCTAAGCTGTTTTTATGTTGACATACTAACCATATTAAAAGACATTTCTATCCTGACAATCCTCTCTGCTAGCCCAGACTGAATACACAGTCCCAGGTTTTACCTGAACAGAGTAGCGTCCAGGTAGCAGGAGTTGAGATGGCCCTGGATGCCTCTCTTCCAGCCCTGGTAGAGCTCCCTGGCCTCGTCTCCGTCCACAGGAGGCGTGTGCTCCTCCACGCGCTCACTGCCCCACTCTGCAAAGGCTGGGGGCCGCGGGGACACAGAAGACAGTATTAAATAGTAAAGGGCAACCACAGCCTCAGATTTGGCCAGAAAACCTTGCTCAAAGCGTATTTAAAAAAAAAAACAAACAACAACAACTGCAGCAGAAGAGCGGGGGAGCAACAGCTGTAGGAGGCAGGGACATCGAGGTAGAGCTGATAGTCAGCGCTAACAACCCTGGCGAGCTACTGTCAGACTTTCCTTTTTCTCTGCTGGAACGACAGGGAGTCTGGCGGAGCTTTGAGCTTTGAGTGTCACTAGAAGCCCAGTCATGGCCGTCTGAGAGTAACTGTGGGCGTACATGAGTCACTGTATAGCGCCTCCATAAAATTCTAACTGTTATGTTCATATAAACACTAACATGGCTCCTGAGTATCATGGCTTTGGGGAGAATTGCTTTCAGTTTCTCTACTGGCCCTAGAGTCTCTCTAGAGGTCAAAGTCTTTCTCCACAGTAATTCAGAGCCTTCTTCTGATGTGGATCTTGAGTGTATGATGTATGTTTCTTTCTTTTATCTGGATGCTGGATCTCTTTCAGCTCTGCTTCGATGCTGCTTGCTCCTTCCATCCGGGCTCGATAACTAGCTTCAAAGTTTGGGATTTCCTGGCTGCAGTAGCTGCCAAGGCGGCGGTAATCTTGGAGCGATTAATCCAAACTCCCCCACCAGCCCCCTTCGCAAACCCACGGACGTCAGACGCTACAACCACGTTTTCCTACCTATAGAGTTGCACCGTTCCACTTGGTTGACAGGCGTCTCCGGGGCAGGGAACCTGGAGTCCCTCCTGCAGTTGCGAAGCTTGACAAACAGCCCCTTGTTGGCCGGACACCGGAAGTGACGCTCACCGAGGTAACTGCCATCCGTTCCTGCAGACAGCTCCTGGTCCTGACACGCGCACACACACACACACACACACACACACACACACACACACACACACACACACACAGTGGGTTTGTTTGATCAGTGTTATATGCAGTGTGATAAACTCCTATACGTTATTATATGAGTCACTACTTCTGATTACTGTTGTTGGCAAAAAGGAATCTATTAATGTAATATATCAAAGCAAATCTTTTTATGTAACTGCTACTTGGAAACAAAAAAAACCAGACAAAGTGGGTGGAATTCCTGTATACTGTCAGCACTAAGTTTACTGGAAATGCAGTGTATTGGTCATCAACATACACCAAGAATCAAATTCGCAACAACAAAGTCGAATTCAGCACTTATTGTTAGGGTGACATTAAACTAATTACTAAATAATTTCAAGATTTATGAGAAAACTTCATGGTTATGAAAGACTTTGTGGAAATGTAACAAGTAGGCACTAACTTTTCACAGAAAAAGGCTCATTTCTCTACAATCCAGATCTCAATCTAACCCTTGCAATCCCATTTTCAAATGAGATGAAATGAGAAACTGTAGCGTACAGAGAATACCACATAAATGAGTGCGAAGCTGGACTAAAACAGAGCTTAAAGACCCCAATTTGAGCTTAATTCATGTACAAAATTAAAGTGTTTGTCTTTATGATGAAAAAAAAAATCATCATTTTGTGTTTGTCGTCTGATTATAACTTCAAATACAGACATCTCTTCTGCTTTGTTTAGATACATTAATGAAAATAACAGAAAATAGATTAATTTGAGACTATTAAAAAGGAACCAATGCTGTGTTCTGAATTTCGGTGATAAGGTTACCCTTTAGATAACGTTTGAACAATGGACTGAACCTTAAACTGAGACTATGAAACCAGTATAAAAACTTGGTACTCTAACTCTCCTTACCAGCTCAATTCCCGCCACTGGCTCAGGGATCCCGTTGATATGTCCAATCCAGCAAATGACTCCAAAAAGGGGCGGGTCATTCACTTCCACCATCGAGCCCACCTCCAGCTCGCCCTCCAGTCCCGCCTCTGCGTTCTCCCCTGCAGCTTTGACGTCATCCGGAGACCTCAGCGGGGATAGAGGGCCGTGCACGCCGTTGGTGTGTTGCGGTTGCTCCGGGGCGGCGGGCGATGTTGGACTGCGGGGTTTCGGAGGGGGGAGAGGGGGAGCAGGCAGGGGTTTCTGGGTGGGTTTCGGCGGCGGCAGTGGAGGGGGTTTAAGTGCTTGTTTGGTGGGGGGCATCAAGGCGACCTTGGGAGCACTGGCGGATGGCGACGAAGGGCCTGGTTTAGTGACGGGGGGTAGCGATAGTTTCAGAATGGATTTGGGCATTTGGTGAGGAGGACTGTGACGGTAGGATTTTGGCTCTTAGGACAGAGAACACAAACAATAATTGCGACAACAGTTAATTCTGAGATTTCAATCTGATTTCAATTTAAACACCACCATCCCATTACAATGCTTGTTTTAGTGTTCATTCTTTCCATTCTGAAATATGCTTTATAACTGCATGTTCCAGAAACATTGCAACAGTGAACTCTTACCTGCTCCCTAATAATTATTAAGGGCTCAGAATAAAAGGGTCAACTAATGCCTAAAACATACAATGAGAGTCTGCGGTCATGTTAAAAATCATTTGCTATACCTGAGGAAACCTTGGTGATTGGCAGTAGTAGTCCATAGAGGGGGGAAGGAATGTGGCAGAGCTTCTCTCCCCTGTAATGCCCATCCCAGTTCCCAACGGGAGCGTCCTGTTAGGTGCGAGTCAAGCACAAAACCACAGGCTGACACAGAGGCAACCGATCCGCAAAAAGAAGCAATTGAGACTTTGAGAAAAAAAACATACTGACAAAAAGATACTAGTCCCCCAGTTATGATAAAGGAAGCTCAGTCACAAAGACACAGGCTGTGGGGATACATTAAACAAAAACTAGGTGGCTGCGATATCCAAGCAAACATACAAAATGAGACTAAAGGCCGATTTTTGCAGAATAGTATGTGCTGTAAATGAGGTAATGTGTGAACTGTCTCTAGTTTTTGCGTTTGCAAAAAGTAGCCATCAATGTTTCCGACAATTAATATGATTGAAAAATAATTAGAATTCCAAATCATAAGAACCTGCACTAATTTATATTCATAAAATTTACAGTTTTATCCCCTGTGTTGTACTGACCAACAGAACGCCGACGTACATCCCTGATGATGACCGGCCAGGCAGGAGACCACAGTAGCGCACCTCACCGCCATACACAGTGTCCTCCAGGGGGAAACACACCCGCTGGCCAACATGGAACAGCGGAGGCGACACGGCGCCTCGGACCGGGATCTGGTTTTGAGCAGCGATGGGCGCCGACTCCGCTGTTCGGGGGAGGATGCCAAGAGCTTGCAGCTGAGGAGGACTGCTGGGACAATTCTGCTGGAAACTAATGTGACGACTCTGATTCTGTTGTTGTTGCTGCTGCTGCTGCTGCTGTTGCTGCTGCTGCTGCTGCTGAAGATAATAATTCGGGCGGATGTTGTTGCTATGGTGCCCGTTGCTGGGGTGATTACTGCTGCTGCTGCGGTGCTGCTGGTGGTGGTGGTGGTGTTCTCGCTCTCGCGTGTGTGCATCAGAGCCATTCCTGCTAGACCAGTGACGGATCCTGATGTCACTGGCCGGCAGGAAGAGGGCGCAGGCCTCGGGGCAGGTGAAGAGCCGGTGGCCCTTATAGGAGCCGTTGCTCATTCCTTTACCCGCCGCTGAACCCTGGAGCGGCAACAGAGACGGAAAAAGAGAGAACGAGGGATTTAGTGAGCCAATCACAGGTTACAATAGTCCGAATAGGTAAAATCCCTCAGAACTCCGTGGGATGACTTTTTCTGCGAGTTTACCTTGAGTTGTACCCCAAAATACACAGCGCTGCCCCCTCTGGTCAGTGGCCCGATGTATTTAAGCTCTGCCTCTGCCAGCTCGTCCTGCTGGCCTATTTGGACCCAGAGCGGGGTATCAACAGGCAAAGTGGCCAGCTGCTGCAACTTCCTGGGATTGGCTGAAAAAAAAAAAAAAAAAAAATCAAAACAATAAAACAATGACATCCTTACTACAGCAGGAGGAAATAAATACTGGCAATTAAATCTGTGTAAAGTTCTCTGGGGACTTTGTTGGTTCCTTTGTATGCTTCACTATTATTGTAATAAGCCTCCATTACAGTGTGAATATGCTGTTGGGAGCACTAAAAGTAAGCCAGATTTGGAGCTATTTACAGTGAACGATCAGTCGGTGCACACACAAATAAATAAATAAATAGTTCTGATCTGGCCTTACCTCCTATTTACAAATTTTTTTACACTCTGGCTTCAGAGCCTCTCAAATTTCATAGAGATCACATGTTCCATATTAAAAAAAAAAAAAAATGTGCAGTGGCCCTAATTTCAAGTAACACTTTAAAGAATCTACTTTGTTCTCCTACTGACGTAAGATTAGCACTAGCACTATTAAAAATGTCATTATTTGGCTACTACTACTTTCATCATTAATACCACTATTTACATTATTACTACTACTATTCACTGTTGCTTTTATCATTATTATCAATATTTCTAAAATCTATTCATCTCTACAATAATGTTACTTCTACTAACACAGACATGTCCATTACAGTAATGCTAGCAAATAAACTTTTTACTGCTACAACAGCTGCTGCCTCTACTACTATTTTAACAATATTTACTTGTATTATGTGTAAAACTACTTCTACAACTATTAGTGTATCACTTAGAAGCTTTAGGCGAGCCTCCGGTTCCGACACAGGCTCCAACAGGCCGTTAAGGTCACTCGGGACTTCCAGCAGGAACTTCCTCTCTATTTTTACCATGACGCCATTGTCTAACACCTGCGGGGGAAAACAGGAGAAAGGCAAATATGTGGGAGAGAACATATTAGGGGTGAGTATGAACGGAAAGAAACCACAGAACAATAGTAAAATATGACAGGTCTAACAAGGCGAGAAAATCCTTCATCTCTCATGCCATCAAACTGTTAAATACTCATGATGAGTCAGCTGATGTGGAGTCTCTCAGATGAACCACTGATAACTGGGTTGAATGATGTCTGGATGTACTTCAGCTCCAATGATACACCGTCACTTGATGTACATTGTTTTATGTGTGCTAATGTTGTGGGTTTTGGCATTTATTTTTGCACATTTTTTAATCATATGTTTTATGAATCCTATGTTTAACCCGGCTGCAAGACAAATTTTATATTAAAGGCAATAAAGTTAAGTTGAAGTAATGATTATTTTCAATATCAATTAACCTGTAAAGAATTTTATGGATAAATCAATTAATTATTTTGCCTAAAAAGTGCCAGAATATAGTGAAAAATTACTGTTATAATTTCCCTGAGCCCAAGGTGACTTATTCAAGTTGCATGTTTTGACCAAAAAAAAAAAAAAAAAAAAAGGTAAACTGTCATTTATGATAAAAGGAAGGCGGCAAATCCTTAAATTTCATAAGCTGATGTTAATGAAAGCGACTGAAACTATCTGTTGATTGTCAAAATAGCTGTTGAGCAGTGGTGGAGACTGTATTCAGATCCATTACTTAAAAGTAAAAATACTACTAACGCACTGCAAAAATACTCTGTCACAGGTAGAAGTCCTGCATTGAAAATGTTACTTAACTAAAAGTATGTGAGCCTAATTAGGAAAATGTACATAAAGCATTAAAAGCAAAATTACTGATAACTCAGAAGAATGTCTCCATATGAGTTTTATATTATCATATTCATTATCATTAGATTTTTGTTATTATTCATGCATTAATATGTAAGTAGCTGTAGATGGTCGAGGTGGAGTTAATTTCTAATAATCAAGTATTTTATAAATGGCTGCAACTAATGATTATTTTAATATTGAAATACTGGACCTACTTTCTATGGTAGGTCCATGTGCTAACTTTAATGGTGTAAATCTGTAAATGTAAATATATGTTAATACCTTGACCCATGGGCAGTCCCCTCTGTTCTTGCCCAAATCCTGCTCCTGGCAGATGTACCCCCGCTGCAGTCGAATGGTACCTTCCAGCTGGTCCTGGATCTTCAGGTCGGTCGAGATCAAAAACATTTTCGGGGGGCGGCGCTTCCTATTTTGCTCATGAGCTCCTGACATCTTTAAAGTGTCATTATATGTGGCTGGTTCACAGAGGAATTAAACCACCATTTACCTGCGTAATTAAAAATTACGATTATTTACAAAGAAACGACAGGAGGCCCGAAGCGTGCCCGTTCACCTCAAGTGACGGTAACGTCAGGTAATGAGAGTTGAGTAACGTTCACATTTGAACTCTCTTCATTCATGTTGAAACTGAAATCCGTTGGTGAAAACCGTTTTAAACAGCACAGGGTACATTTCTGCCATATCTTCAAGTTAAATGATCAACTTGTAATAACCTTAGACGTTTATCAAATAACTTACCGACTTCATCGGATCCGACCGTCAACATTTCTCCGCACATTTAAAGGAGCTCCACTTCAACAACAAACGGCACCGTAAAGTAGGAAGCAGGTTGACTGACACCGGCGGGAGCCAATAGCAAGTGAGAAAAGTTCCGCGGGGGAAGAGTGGTCTTAGCCAACCGGCGCGCCCGTGGGCATTAGCGGGAGTGGGGGAAATTCCACATTTCTACACAGGCTACACTTGATGTGCACGTTGGAAGGTGGTACAAACAAACAAACACACACACACACGGACACACACGTTGTTGTATTTCTTTTTAAAAAATTAGTTTATAAATAAAATAGAAAAATACCTCCCTACACTGAACACACTTCGCTTCATTACTCATAGATATATATATATACACACACTTAAAAAGAAAGGGGAAATCACCATCAGATTAGTAGGAAATCTATCCTGCAATTGTCGGTAAAAGCACAGATTGGAAAAGTTTTTTTTCTTCTTTCTTATGCTGTGAATCATCTTGTGACCTCGTGGAGGTTGGGGACCAGTGGAACAGACCAAACAGTATCACACAACTGTTTAAAGCACACAAAATGTCTGCCCCATTTTTTTCCTACATTGAAAGACACTGAATATTCTATACCAACATACTCAGATTCTGAATAAAGTCCAAGCTTTTTTTCCAATAAAATAAACATTACATTAACATTGTTTTCTAAGTGTACAATGCATGTCATTCAGCCATGTTAGGTGTACCAGAAAGCATCATTCAGTTTATAGGTTTTCAGAATAAAACAGTGAAAATTGTGCGCAAGGGACTTTACCCACATAATCCAGATACACTACAGATACAGGTACAGTAAGCAACATGGTTGGCCATTGAACGGTCCATGAGTAGAAAGCTCTCTGCTTTCAGTTGCCAGCTGTAGTCTCATGTCTTCATTTAACCCTTCAGGATTTTATTTAGTGTCTCATCCGAAAGACAAAGGCAGCTCCTTGGTAGATGATTAACAGGTGATGACCTACATCTCCGTTTCAGCAATGACACAGTGCAGACGTTTGTGATGGTGGCAGACATGGGCGAACATACAGTAGTATTTTCAGGTCATTGCTGCTGATTGTGTTCACTCCTGTGGACAACCAGGATGAGTAATGCAAAGCCAGGTTAGTCGCAATAAGACCCGCCCATCTGGTACACCAGGTTCATTAGAACAGCCAAAGCATTTGCAGCTAATGTTTGGACCGAGGTCTGATTGATAAGTTTAAGTCTATTCAGTATTTGACTACGGAGGTCAGAACTGAGGAGAAGATTGATCCGTGTTAACAAAATAGGTGGTGAGTTCCCCTTTGCCCTTGACGTTGACTACTCCTCTGAGGGTGGTGCTGTATCCTACGCTCTGGACCACCTGGGCTGTCTCCTCCGTCACCTGAGAGCAGAGAGAAACTGATAGTGAGAAAGAGCTAGCTTTTTCTGTGTCCAGTTATCAACTCACCCATCCATTTATCTACTTCTGGTTCAGAAGCCCAAAGCTACTACTAAATGCTTTAGAAGTTTAATGACCACTGATCTGCCCGCCCTCATTGGCTGGCAACAAACTGCCAGGGTTCAGCTAGTAACTACAGCGCAAATATGTCATACATGAAAAAAAATGCATCAGTCTCTGTATTTATTATTCAATCACTGTGATGTAATGTCCAGCTTATTTACGTAGGAAAAACTATATTAAATAAAATATAGATCACAAAATTTTTAACCCTTTATGTCAGTTAGAGTGAAAAGCAGTTCCCATGAAAAAAACATTTGAAGAGATTCTTGCTTCCTTAACTAGATGTATTTCTTAATGAAACAGGGTGTAGAATATGTTTCACTATTTGCGTCTCTTTTTCTCGGACCTGTATCTTGTCCAACACTCCCGTGCTGTCCATCCTGCTGGCCACGTTAACGGAGTTCCCCCAGATATCGTACTGAGGTTTATGAGCTCCAATCACCCCAGCAATCACTGGGCCGTGGTTTATTCCTGCAAGTAAACAATAACAAGGGATGGATCAGGGGAAAATAAAAAGTACACTTTCTTGAAACTCCTTCCTCAGAGGTATAATAAGAAATAAGAGCGTTTTCTCTTTAGTAGTTTAATGTGGCAATATAATTTTGGTTTTTTTCTTAATTTAAAAAAAAACAAACATTTGGACAAATGATGCACGGTAACATTTGCTGACTTTGAACTGTGTGTAAATAATATTGTGTAAGAACAAGACATTAATGGTACAGAAAGTGAGCTTTTGAGAACGTATTTCTTGAATCCAGTGAGTCCAGTTGGTGAAATGTTATCATTTTATGAACACTGTAAATTGTAAATTACCAAATTTTTCTCTAACAATTAAAAAAGTACATCCTGTTATGATTTGCAGTCATTTGACAAAGTAGGTCTAGATATAAGAAAAAACAGAAACAAGGCTAACTCACTTTGTTTTATAATTTTAAATCTTATTATTCTTCTGCTACAAACTCACCGATCCTGAGTTTGAAGCTGTTGAAAGAGTGTGTGTTGATAAGCTCCAGTTTGCCCATCAGAGCGATGGCAAACTCCACCATGGCGCGCACGTGACTGTAGGACATCTCAAATGTCTGTAGGGGGCGCCAGAGATCATGTTGTTCAGGGCAGAGTATGTTTAAAAGGAAAATTTGCTAAGCATTTTCCTTTTTCAAACATCTCATTTAAAAATACACCAGAGCACTTAAATGCCTGTAAAATGTCATTTCAGGATATTAAATACTAGTCTCCTTGACCATCTCAGCATGATGATATCATTTACCTCGCAAGAGCTACCTTGCAAATTTAGAACAAAAAATATTGAAGAACTGTCTTGATGGGGTTTTTTTAAACGAGCTTAAATGTTGCTAACCTTTCTTTCATCCCCTGGAGGTGAGTGTGTCAGACCCGCAGCAGCCATGTACGTACTGCCGATTGTTTTAATTTTCTCCACTGATGAGAATTTGGGCTTGGAGAGAAGCTGCGTGACAGAGACACGAGGAGGGGGAGAAAGTAAGACAAAGAAAAAAAAAAAAGAGTGCCTAGTCAGAGACAAAATGTTCAGACCTGGGGATGCTGACGGTGACAGTATTTAATAGCATCTTTTTCCTTATACCTCGTCAAAGTCTGATATGATCTCGTTGAGGAAGCGCAAACACTCCAGACCGTCCCGGTTGGCGCTGCTCTCACTGTAAAACTCTTTGAACTGAGGCACCGAGGCGAACATCACACACACACAGTCATATGACTGGCTGTACAGGTCCTGTAAAGGGGTTTTACAAGGAAAGGACTCAATTCCAAGAGATAACATGCATTATATAAATTCTGCAGCCAGAAATCAACCTGTCAGCTACTTTTTGTAAATGAATGTCCTAAAAGGTTTCTTGACTGTGTAATGACTTGAAATCATCACATCAATGCCAACATTCATTTCTAAGTGTCAATTTTTTTCTAAATAGTGGATATCTAATTGTAGAATACATCTTTTCAAATAGGTAATAATGTTATGTGATAATATGTATGAAAATATATTCTCATATAAAAACAGCCATTAAAATACCACAAAATCAATATTTTAGTGTTATTGGACTTTCTCAAAATGTCTCTAAGTCCTCTAGAGACATGCTTGCAAGAGTCATTATTTAAATCAATACACTCAGTCTTTTCAGTTAGGGTAGCAGCTAACTTTCTAGTGATCTAAAATGTATTATATCTCACAATTTCATACAAATTTCACACTCTTTTGACAGTAAAGTTGGTGTAGCTAACAGAAAGGCAGGCTAACCACGGCACAGAATTGAGAGAAAAAAAACAAGGATGTGGGGGGGTAATGAATATCTACAGTACAACCCTACCTCGATTCGTTTTATTTACCTGGTTCCGAACAGTTTTGCCCATGAAGAAGGAGGCGACGTGGAGCGGCAGGACGTTCTGGAGGAGAAGCTTGTTGACGTTCTCCATGGTCTCCATCTCCTCTCTTTCCATTTTGAAACATCGCTCCAACAGGAAGTCTACACGGCAACCAAGCTCGTCCTAAGAGAGAACGATAGAGAAAGAGAAGGAAAAAGCACAATTATGTATGAACGAATCTGGATACAAGTTAACTTGTTTCAAAATTAGGAGGAACTATTATTTGCACATGTGCAACAAGGCAGAACGCACACGCGGATGTTAGAACACAAAAGACACACACACTACCCTTGCCTTCTTTAAATAACAGAAAAAGACATACTGTATAAATGTTTGTAAAACACACACCTGTCTGGCCAGTATGAGGCATACAATATAAAAGATGACCAGCCAAACCCCAGACATGATATGAGGGTCCTTCAGCACTCCTGGCCTGCAGTAAAACACAAGCACATTCACATATTTAGAGCCATACTCTCACCAAATCTGGGCTACCAAACTACCCTCACTCTTGTTTATCTTCTATTACATAATTCCTCAGACAAGAGTGTCTTGTATCTCGCAGTCAATGGGGCCCGCACACCCAGGCAGGCCTCTGTCTATAGCAAGCTCTTGAATAAATGATAGCAATCTGAAACTCCAGACAAGGACTCACAATCTGGACTGTTCAGTGGCAGATAAAAGGGCAGGAAATTTGACACTTTGGCTGAGCAAGACAGAGCGTGATGAGTACAGAGAGCGGTGAATGAATGTGGATAAGTGGAAAGTGAGCTTTAGTAGGATTACTGAGAGTCTGTGTGACTGTGTGGACAGCTAACAACCCTACACACACATATATTCATGCCTGCACTTTTTCATGCATCTTATTTGTAAGAGTTTATTAACACGATTTAACATACAATGACTTTGAGTGAGTACTTTGCTGAATGCTCCATTTTAATTATCAAAATAACGTTCAGGCACATGAAACTACACTGGACCCCTGGCATACAAATGTTCTTGCATTTGCAGTGCCACTCACTTTGTGTTGTTGTAAAGCAGGTCGACAAGGCATAAGGACCTCGGAGCGTAAACATGGAGGAAGAGGGCCAGGTAAACCACCACAGCCAGAGTGAGCAGCAGTGCCTTCACTGACAAGCAGGTCCTGACGAACACGATCACTCCCAGCATGGCCAGCAGGCAGCAGTACAGGTAGTACTGGAAGTTTTAAGAGGAAAGTAGGTAGGAGGTGAAAAATGTGGGTTACAATAGGTGAGGTTTGCTACCTTACTTAAGGTAGAGAAAAAATGTTGGACTACATTTCCTCTTTATTAATGAAGGAAGAATGACGGCCCTTCTCATGAAGCACCAACTGTTAATCTATGGCTGAGGAGCCTCTCAAATTGCCTGGCCATGGAAAAGCTGAGGTATTCATCTAAGGACCACCTACAGACATTCCAAAAAATATGGGGATGCTTCATGCATTATCTGTAAACTCAGTTACCCAACCAACTGTGCAGTCACTGATTTTAAAAAAAAACAAAAAACAAAAAACAAATTGTAACTTTTGTATGAGAGTAGGATGAACTAATGAACTAGACACATTTATTTTTTTCCAGTTTTGTTTTCATTTTATTCTTAGTGCTTTTTGTGAGCATATATATGAGCATATACTTTGTTTTTTTTGTGTAAAAAATGATACCTGTAAAAGTAAAATGCGCACATTTTACTTTTAAATGTTATTACTGGTTGCGGAATAAGTTTATTTAACTGTGGAGGAGTTACTGCTGTATTGGCAATGGATTACAATGAGTGGTACAAATTTTTAACAAGAGAAGTGTTATATTTATTCAGTTGGTCTGATTTATTAGAAAAATTGAAGACCAAGTAATGATAACAATGCTTAAATCAAAGAAAAATAACAAAGAAGTCAGCAAAGAAGAATCATGGGTAAAAAACACTTGGTGAAATGTCCCTTTGGAGGTACTCACAGGCACGGTGTAGAGTTTGAGACCCTCTAACTCTGTCCTGTTCGTAATAGCGGTACAGTTGTTTCCTGGCAGGAAGAACTGAAATGAAAAGCAATGTTGTTAAAGAAGAAAAGAGAAATTGAAAGAAACAAAAAAAATGGAGAATATAGATGGAAGAACAAATTTATGAATGACATGAAACAAAAGAAAGACAAAAAGGAGATGATGGCAAAATAAATGAAAAAGGAACTTACAAAGTTGAGGATTGCCATTAGCAGGGTGATGAGCACACAGAGTGTGACCACAAACAGTCGCAGCGCCGCCCTGGTTGAGACACCACGGGAAAGTCCTGATATCCATTGGACACCCAAAGGCATCTTGGAGCGCCACTTCTGAGAACAAAAAAACATCAAAACACACTGTAATCACACTAACTTTCCAATTTAAAGCACCATGCAATTATTACAAAAATTTGCATTTACTTTGACAGATTACATATTATTTCAAACAAATGTTCAAATCTCTGCAAGTAGATTTTCATATCATACAGCTATGGGACAACAATGACTGCCAGGACGGCAGGAACCAATCATGCTCTTGAGTAATCACCTCAACCTATTTGTTGGCCATCTTGAATTCACGCTTGACATCAAGGCATGAATTTATTTGTTTTGTCTCCTCACCTAACTGTACATATTTTCTATTTAGATGCTCCTGTTTCAAATTGACGCCGCCACTGACAGCCTGCAGGCACACTGAGCCAGACAAGATAGGACTCTAGCTGATGTAAAATTTTGTACTTTTTACCCCTACTGCACCCTGTTATTACAAACATACCACCAGTGTTTACTTTACCTCCAAGTATCCGGTGAAAGCGATGGACAGAAGCAGCACAAGCACAGGGAAGGTCGCACCGTAGGACACTGCCATCTCAAAGTTCCTGGGAGGAGTGAAAATGTATAATTTACTTACTTTTCTTAATTCATTCTTTATTTAATAAAGATGTGTGTTTGTAAGCTGACAACCAAGAGACTCGGTGGCAAGCTTGAGACAGCCAATTATGTTAGTGAGGGGGGGTTTTATTGCAGTGTTTTTGGGTTCCAGGGAATCACAGACATTGCCTTTAATGGAGGTGTCTTTGTGCTTAATTTCACGATAACTTTTTTTCAGAGCTTGGTGAGTCTGAAAGAGTATAAAAATTGAAATGTCGTTGCATGCATGAATGTGACCCAAGTGCTACTCACTTTTTAGAGACAAGCATCTGGACGGCGAAAAGAGTAATGAAGATCAACGCTATGCAGCTGATTGACTGATGTAAACCCTTCACCTCTGAAAGGCGGAACTGGAACACAGACACACACAGGTATTACTACATTTACTGGAGTTGATAGGGCTTGATGACATTTAAATCTATACTTTAAAAAGCACTGCTTTTGCTAAATGGTCGACTGATGCATTTTTCAAACATTCACAGGTACAAAAACATACTGTGCATCACACTTGTGCTTAAATGTTCATGCGTCCGTAGGCGTGATACTCCGATTTTAGACCAGAGACTGAATCTACCTGTTTCTCTAGGCTGAGGTCGTTAAACAACAGAGTCAAACAGTTGAGCTTCTTTGCTCTCCTCCTGAATGAGAAAGTTAAAAAAAAATTAGGAATGGTTAGAGGTCAGGAAACAATGACAGCTGGTATAAATAGTAGTATAAATAAAGTACTGTATAAATAAGTAATAAATCAGTGAAATCATCTATCTGTGTGGAGATCAATATGTTTAGTGAAAATTCAATAAATCATATTTACAATTAGGTGTTAACTAGGTTTGGTTAAATGTATTTCACATTAAAGTTTCTTAAAACAACGTGCTTAAAACACAACATAATCAGTATGTTGGTGAAGCAATAAGAGCAGATGGTGATTTAAAAAAAAAAAAAAGTATTAGTAGTAGTGCACAGTATTTACATGTAAACTTACCCTGCAGTGTCCAGTGTGTCCAGTGATCCCCTTGGACCGTTAGCCACAACCAAACTGGGAGAAAACATGAATACATTAGACACAGATTTATGCTAAAAATATAGGCCTGATTCAACTGCTGAGGGAGTAACAGCAGTATTTTTTTCCAGCAAGTAAATTCAGGACAAAATAAAATAATGCTGTCAAATAGCAGTGCATCAAATGTGTTGCTTTGCTTGATGTTAGAAGCATATTTACCTTGAATGACAGACTTCATTGGTGCCTCAACGCAAAGAGCTGCATGCTTTACTCTTACTCTACTTGAGTTTATAATGCCGGTGTATTTAGCATATTTTTTGCAAGTTGATTTTAGTATTTCTGGAAACTTACCAGCAGGGGTTGTTCTGGAATGCTGGTCTTTCCTGAAGCAAAAATACACACACACTTTCAACGTGACCTAACATCACCTTTTTAAAATATACAATACAGAGTTTATGTTTAAAGACAGGTGAGAGAGACAAAGGACCAGAGGTTGAGTATAAAAGGAATATTACAAAGATCATGTGTTCCAGAAAAAAATGAGTACACTTACAACAAGAAAACAATACGATTAAGTGATTTATGTACATGAATTGCGTCTGTGTTCACTGTATGTCCACTCATATGCATTTTTACTTTTATGCAGAGCTCAATATGTGGGAGAAACTAAGCAACAAATACGTACTGCTGTAAGCTGTGACTGGTTCATGACAACATTGGTGGGGATGATTGGCTTCTTGGAAGGTGTGGCATCAGGGTTGCTTAGATCAGCAAAGGGGTTAATAGTCTGCCAGGACTGCAGGTACTGAGACATCCGGATTGACGCCCGCTGCCTGGTCTCCCCTGATCCAAGATTGTTTCCCTGAAATTAAGATAGTGAATATTTTACTTTGTTTCATTGGGGGATAGTAATTTGTTTTTGCATATCCCAACGAGCACATCTATACAGTGCCCTTGAGGTGCACTAATTTTGTAGATGTGTATAGATGATACGCAAAAAAAGTTTTCTTAAAAGTCTAAAACAAACAGATTAAATTACATGCAATTCACATGCACACGCTGCACACAATTGTGTACACTAACCAATTTAGGCCTCCTGGAGATGCTGTCCGGCTTACGGGGATCAATCACCAGGTAGGTTTTTCTTCCTTTAAGAAGAGGATCCCGACTCCCCCCGTCCCCATCCTCCACTTGGTACGCTTCATTCAAGTGTTGCATTGTCTCCTCTGTGATGTGGACTCGTCTATTAATAATAACAATAATAATGATGATAATAAAAACACAGGAAAAAAGTCATTTCATGAAATGATGTAGAGAGGAAACAAAACTCACCTCACTTGTTGTCTCATCAGCTTTTAGTTTATTATTCTTATTTTAACATGAAAAAATCTTTAGCGCCAATTTATAATATTTTTATTGTCTCTGAGCAGATTTAAAGACTCACCCAGGAAGACCTCCAGACTCCATGTGGTTAGCTAACGTTACATCATGTGACCACACGTCATACTGCCACTTCTGCAAGCCGATCACACCACAGAGCACGTTGCCAGTGTGAACCCCCACTCGCATGCTGATCTCAACACCTGTTGCCTCACGCAGTTTGCTACAAGCAGACAAATAAAGTGAATTTTGAAAAGTGAAAATCTGTCTTTTCATTTAGGGACAACTGTCAGACTAGTAAAACTGCTTTTTGCACTTAACATCTACCTATGGCTACCTATAATTAAAGCGTTTCATGCTGTTTAAAGTATCGTAATTGAGAGAGTCCAATTAAGATTAAGTAGGGGACAGAGAAATTTCGGTCAAATTTAAGCTTAAAAGCAAAACCTTGCTACCTCTGTCAAGGCGAAAAAAAGCCCTCTCTCGCAATGTTAAGGAAAAAGTTAAAAAAATTAATGGATCCACCCCTTTAACCGGAACCCCACCAAAATTTAATGGGTTCCTGGCTCATGTCCCACCCCTCCACCAAGTGTGGTGCAAATCAGTTCAGTACTTTTTGCGTAATCCTGCTGACAAATCAACAAACCAACAATTGTATTTCTACAAATTAATCTGCATGGTGCAAACTGAACAAGACCTCTGAAAACGTGCACTTGGAGAGTATTAGGGACAATGTACATATCATAGTGCTTCCTGGTTCTGTAACTATGTGCTTTGATCTATACTATACAGTGTGGTTTCAGCCGTAGAGGAAAGAGTAGTGAAATAAAAGTGGCATGAGACCCAGGAGGAAGTTATACAGAGTACAGTAAAATCAGATGCAAATCAAGAGAACTGTGTAGCTTTTATTCCTGTGGCTGGAAAAACAGAAATCAGGTGGGAGGCCCCTCATCACAAAAAAAAAAAAAAAGAAACAAACACACAAATTAAGACAGATAGGATTTTTTCTACACTAAAACCATGTATTTACAATACATTCCAAGTATTAGTTATTATGCAAGCTTTATAAAGAACAGAAAGGACAAAGACAACAGATAAGGTGGGAAAAATGTACCAGAACTACTGCAAAACTTTAGACTTCAAATAAACTGACCTGATGGCAGTGCACATGTCCAGCCCCATCTGAACACAGTTCCTGGCATGGGTCGGAATGGGGTCGGGCAGACCAGATACACAATAGTAGCAATCACCCAGGATCTTGATGCGAAGACATCCATTCTTCTAAAGATAGAAAGAACCGAAAGGGGAGGAGTGGGGGGGAGTTCAGAACTAACACAAAGCTATTCTTTGTGAAGGAATAAATGTTTTATTTTGGGCTTATTTTGTGAGGGTATTTTCACCTTGGCTATGTCATCGAATCTGCCAAAGAGCTTGTTGAGCACGGCAACCAGCTCTTCTGGAGAGCAGGTACTCGCGAGCTTTGTGAAGCCCACAATGTCAGCATACAGGATGCTACACAAACCCGCACAGACAGACGAAAAATATTAGGCACGTATACATCTGAAAGACAGCCTGGAGTGACTCAGTGCTAAGGAATAAATACAACAAATATAAGACAAATATACAAGTGCAAGTACAAGCTTTTATCTCCAAGTTGCCATCATTAAAACCAACCGGATGTATTTAGCACCTGGGTCTGAGTGAGAATATTGTTTAGACAGTAATTCCCCAAAAAACAAAACAAAACAAAACCAAAAACAAAAAAACAAATAAATGTAACAGTGTGATCATCACCTGACGTCTTTGTGCTGCCGTATGTAGAGGCTGTGAAAGTTGTGGAAGTTGGACTCATTCTCCTTATCACTCTTAGGCTTGGACAACCTCTTTATCACCTCCGTTTTCAGCTCCATGGCGATGTAGCGTGGCAACACCGACAGGAGAAGCTGCTCCTGTTGCCAAGGAAACAGTCAGGACAGGGGTTAAAACGTTTGTGGAGAAGGCGGCTGATGAGGTTTTGAGACCTTGTACACTGGGCCATTGGACTTCTGTCTTACAGAGGTGACAATCTGTTCACAAGGGCTGTAAAAGAAATAGGCGGCCATCAAAAGCCTCTTTGAAGCGATGCCATGTTTAGTTAGTGGATCATGTTTCACTTATTTGTTTACTTGCTTAGAATAAGTGTCCGTTTGGGTTTACCTAATCTATTGCTGCTGGGCGTAAGACAAGTGAATGATTAATTTATTATTGACCTAATAGCCTGAAAAGCATAAAGTAACCAAACCCAGGCTGTCCAGGTAAAGAGCCCTTTAAGGAGAGACATTACACATAACGATTTTAAATTCAGAGTAAATGAAACAAGTATTGACTTGATCAAATCATTTTATGACATATGGAGTTTTAGAAATATTTCATTAAATCTTTTTTCAAAGCAGCAACTGGGTGCCAATTGAGCTTTAGCAAGTACCAATAGTTGTAGTAATTGATGGAGTAAGATTATATCTATATTTAAGATTACATTTATATTTATTTTGTTATTTATTTACAGATTATATTCCCCACTGTATATTAAAACCCATTTACGCTTCTGCTTTCATTTCCGAAATTTACTGTTATTGTTCAGAACAAGAAAAGTGAAAAAATTTTCCTCTTGTTTTAACAAATTCACTTCTTGGCTTTTCACCATTTCATTTTTATGGTAATAGAGTTGCGGAATGAAAGTTTGCTTTGCATCAAAGATATATTTAAAGAAAATTATCATAATTTAACCATTTTGAGTTAAGTCGGTAATAGCTGAGGTGAGTTGCGTCAGGTTTTTAACATTTAATTGAAAGGACATTTTTCAACTAAATGAAAAAAAAATATTTAAGTTAAGTTAAACTTAAGCAACATTGTCTAAAAAGCTGGGGATAAACTTTTAACCTGCTGATATTTCCTTATTTCCTTCTGGGACCGTATGGCGCTGAACTCTTCTCTCTTCTGATTGGATATCCTGAGATCGTGCTCGGTCGTCCACAGGTGGAAAATCCCGATGCAGTTCACACACACAAACAGGATTGCATTGGCTACCAGCTGAGGAGGAAATCGGAGGAGAGATTATTTATACTTTCTCAATGATCCTCTTGTATTGAGAGCACAGTGAGAGTGTACTGTAATACATTAACCACTATTGTGATGCGTTAATTAGTGACAGAGAGTCAGAAAACTGACATTTATTATTATGGATTATGGATTATGAATTTGTGTATTATGTGTTTGTGTATTGTGTATTATTATTAGTATATTTTTATCACTGACTGAAGACTGCACTCTATTATTTACAAGGACAAGTAACGGGCTGTGTAAGACCAGGTTTAGGACTCTGTAAACCCATAAAGGCTTATGCAGGTAATTTGCATATTTTCCAGAGGAAATGTAAACGCTGCTGGTCAGAAACCGCAACACAACACAGTCCTGAGCAGACTCAACCAAGCTTCACACAACACTTGAATTTGGATGCTAATTTTTGATACATGCAAAAGGTGCTAATCATCTTAATATTGCCTACACATTTACATTTGTAGCTTTATTATGTGCAACTGTTTTGTTTTTCACCAATAATAAACTCTGCACTACTAAACTTAACTGTGATTATTACTTATAGGGAAGGCACTTTTTTATTAAACAGGCAGAGGATGAAACAAAAAAGAAGAAAGTAATCTAACGTCAAAATAACAAGGTTACCATTTCAATTCTGTAGTAGGGAAAGTGAGCTTCTTTATGGCAATGACATTAAGAGAGAAACATGTTCTTCACCTGCATAGCCAGGTCTGGTGTCTCTGGGCTTCTGACAGGGACATAGACACTGATGATGATGATGTGCGAAACACTGGTCCCAATCCCCACCATGAGGGCCCAGGCCAGAGACAGAGGCAGCACCGTGTAGACACTTAGAGAGAGGAAGAGGAAAAACGCTACCTGAGAAGGTGAGAGAGAGCATAGTAGAAGACAGAAGAATCGTAAGAAAGATGCAGAGTTAGAGGTTAACAAGCTAATGAAAAAAATTAGATATATTTATTTGATATATAAAATAAAGCTTTATAATTTCTTTCTCTTTTTGCTTTTCTTTATCACCTGTTCCCACGTAGTGACGGGTCCTCCAGTGAAAATGAAAACAATGGCCATGATGTACAGCGTCCCCCAGACGAAGAGGGCCAGGGCTCCTCCACAGCGTCTCACGGTGGCCAGCCAAGGCAGACAGACGAGCAGGACAGCACTCAGACACAGAACCACACACACCAACGCCAGAGCAGCTACATGGATACTGAGGTTCTGTGCAGAGATGGACACAAGCAGCAGATTGTTGCATAGACCTTTTAACAGAATCCATGTATCAGTTTTTTCAAAGCTTAAAAATCACTCTAACTTATCTCCTCCTTGATGTATTTTCAAATGGGTCTGTAAAGGTTTGTCATTTTTTTTTTAAAAACATTTTTTTCTTTTTTTTAGTAAAGGCAGTATTGCGATCCAGTGTTTATTTCTGTAGCTGAATAGATGCATATTAATCAGTCTAAAAAAGCTGTTAATCAAACCCAAAAGAAATGTCATTACCAGAGACACAACAGCTTGGAAGGAGCACTTCACTACATTGTCCCGTTTTGACTTAGTTGTTTACTATACCCAAATGTCTGCTCCACAGAGAAGACCAAAATGAAAATGCCCCATTCATCAGACATGAAAGCCAGGCTGAGCCTTAAACAGCAGGTGTAATGTTTTTAATCTGCTCCTGCCATGTGACGTAACGCTATTTTAATTTAATCAGAGTTCCTTTGACTTTTTTTTTTCTTTTTTCATTGTTCAAGGGTTCATTTTCCATACACCAACCTATTACAAAATTAGTAGTGAGGTCAACAACCTAGTTTGTGTCACTTATAAAACAGCTAATTTACCATCCATACCATCACCTCAAGTGTAAAACTACAATTACACACCATTATACTATTCAGTATGCCATACATCTGATTCTGCAGTTTTTTCTTAAACTGTTTTTGGGAATTTTTTATGGCTTTATTAGATAATGAGAAAAGAGAGATGAGGAACGACATGCAACAAAGGCAGCTCCAAAAAGTTTATACTTTAAGATGAAAAAGTCGTCACACAGAGCTTTACAGGTTTAGCTTTATGTTGGTGTTGTAATTGTAGTTTTGTCTAACAATGTTCCAGTAGAAACAGCGTTTACAGGTCAGTGGGGTCAGCTTAACCTAACTCAAAGCATTATTTTTATATCGCAGGTTACATATGACCTACATACTGTATGTCCTGTTTTCCTGTGTGCCGCTGTTTTGTGGGAATGAGAAGTCGTGTAGTCTTTCTAATTGAAGCATTTGCAGAATGTTGTGGTGTTTTTGAAGAACAGGTTTTTAATGCTCCGTTTCCTTGGCCCCATTGGAGTTGGCTGTAAAACTTTTCTCAGCAAGGTGCTTGTGCTGACAATTAGTACTGAGATATGTTAAATCCCCCCTTTTGCTTCCTGTCCCAAGTCATGTGACTCCATCAAAAGCATACTTTATGTCTCTTATAGTACTGTACAGACCGTACTCTATCAGCCCCACATGTTCAGGTTCTCCAGTTTGAGATCTTGCTGCTTTTCTCTGACCCATGTCATAGTAAACAGAAAACTTTTTGGTTTTGGACTGGTCACACAAAACAAGACATCTGAAGACGTCAACTTAGGCTATGGCAAGTCCTGGCATTTATATAAAACAGCCGTCAGTTGCAGCCTTATATCTATTTATATTTTTCTATTATTTGTTTCCATAAAATGATTAATCATTTAATCTATGTTTACGTCAGAAAATAATTCCCATAACAAGTTCACAGAGACCAAGATGATATCTTTAAAGTTTGTTTTGTCCAAAGAACCAATTTAAAAAATCTAAAATGTTAGATTTACAACTTTATATTATGGAGAAAAGCACTAAATGCTCACATTTGAGAAGCTGAAACCAGTGAATATTTTTGAACTTTTGCTTGGTAAATAACTATTAAAGGATTATCAAAACCTTTATGTATTTGACAAACAGACCGGTGCCTTTCTTTCTGTCTCACCCTTCCTGTGGTGGGAATGAGTACGATGATGGCCACGCAGAAGGCCAAAGACAGGACCAGTCCAGACAGCATGGCCGGAGTCTCCTCCACGCACTGCAGAAAAGCCCTGTGGATCGCCTGACAGCAGCAACACACCCCATCTTTCACACTCCGCCTGGACAAGGTGCTTCGCCTGTCCTCGTCTCCATCTTCATTGGCCCACCTGACATCGATGTTCTCCCTTGTTTGGGCAACTTTGGGTGAAACATCTGGTAATGCAGGTGAACTTCCACTGAGTGAGTTCTCTGCTTTTGGTTTAACCATCAAGTCTGTTTTGGAACTGTCTGTGTTTTCACCTGGGCTACTTTTGTTGGTTTTGTTAGATTGAGGAGCATCTAAGCTGGGCTCTGAGAAACTGACAGGCGAGATAGGGTTCTTCTTTTCAAATGAGCATCCTTCGAGCTCAGATAACTCTGCATCACAGAGGTCAGTGCTGAAACTAGTGCAAGCGCAACCAGGGCTGGATTTTGTACTGCTGCAGTCAGTGTCGCTGCAGCTGTTTGCTTGCAAAGAGGTACTGTTGTCTGTTTGTAGCCTAGCATGGGATGAGTTGACCTGGGCATCACGATCCGTAGCCTGCAGGGTCACAGCTGTTCCCCTCATCAAAGAATTGGCCTTGAGAGGTTCAAGGGCCTGTATTGTTTTCACCACACCCACTTCTATGGAAACGTGAGATTCAGCGAGTCCTGACTGGTTCCCGACAATAAGATTGCTTGTATTTAATGTGGCATCATTCCTGTTTTTTGTGCTGTCATTTCCTTGCAAAATCTTAATGTCACTGCTTTGTGCGGATTGTTTTACGTCATCTATTGTATGACTGATTTCGTCAAGCTCCAGGATATTGCCTCCAGTGATTTTGCTCTGCCTTCCACTGGAAATAACCACAATGTCTGAAACTAAAAACACTTGTGATGCTTCTTCTCCGGGTCTCCCTTTATCCTGAAAACCTTGTGACTCGTCCGGCATCGTGACCTTTGTGAGTGTGGGGGATCTCGCCATCTATCGACCTGTCAGTTTGCTTTGTCTGGTTGTCTGTCTCTCTGTCAGCTTGTCTACATGATAAATACACACCAGAATAGTGTTTACTTCTTTATCTTTGCCTTGGCAGGTGTCTTTGCAGCAAGGAGGACGTCAACCAATGTCTGTGTCAGATTACATCAATTTAAACTAAATAGTCTGGCTATTTCCAGAGAGAGTCAATGTCCTCTGTTTTCAGTAATCTCCCACAGCTGAAAAAGATATAATCAAAATAGATAATGATGATTCTGATGATGAAGATGGAGACACGTGTTCTCTGTGAGGTTACATCGATTCTTCAAGGTGCCAAAGATCACTCATAAATAATCTTAATCCACTGCATAAATCTCCTTTGACGAGCACTGGTCCATACTGCATGGAAGAAGAGTCTCTGCCAAAAAAACAGAGACTACAATGAGAAAAAAATACAGCAGAATCAGCATAGAACAAAAAGTAAAAAAGATAAACATACAATTTTCACGGCTTAACATTTGACGTTTTAGCTTCAATAATGTGAGCAAGTAAGCTGTACCTGCGCCTGGTTTCAATGCCGATTTAAAGACAAATGTCATCTTGTCATTTCCCCATTATGCAAAAAACTTGTTGGTCTAGCTGCAGGCTCTTCCCCAATAATACACACTCATGGAGGTGTTCAGGTGTGTACAGGAATGACATGTCAGCGACACACCCAGTGCACATTAAAAACATTTTTTTCCTGTCACCACCTACACGGAGTGGTTTACTCTGATCTGCCTCTCTGTTGCTTTCCTCTTTTGGTTTTCCTTCCCTGTCATCTGACTTCGGCGAAACATCACGACTACCTCCCTCCTACCAAATCTGCTCCAATGTCACCTTTAATTCCAGCATTGAAAATATCTTTTTAATCTGTCTCCTCTGCTACAAGTACATATCTGATTCAATGGCAAAATCGCAGAGGGATTACAGAGTGATTCATCTTATTCATCCGTTCACCTTGATTCACCTGCTCAGTGTAGCAAGCTGTGCCCTTTGATATTAAATAACAATCTGGTTTCTTTTATACAGTTTTACAAAAGGAGGTACTGTGTCTTTTTAAGGCTAAAAACACTTATGTGAAACCATGTCTTGATAACAGTACATTTATTGTTCATACTTGTGTGAATGGTTGTTCCACTGGTGTTCTTATTCCCTGTCTGCTGGTTTCACTTCTCTGTTCTGGACGTCTGTGAAACAGCTTTGCAAAATTAAGAGGGGTTTTTTCCAAAACTTACTCAGACCTCTATATAGATCGACATCAAACAAAAAACAAAAAAAAAATAGTATTTTTATTTGTTTTTCTTGAATATTCCATAGTTGACACTGTTTCTTCAACGATTTAAGAATTAGGGATGAATTTAACATGCAAAGATTCCGATAACAGAAAGAAAAACAAGATTAAAAAACACAATTTCTCCTTTCATCTAGATGATAAAGCATACAAAATGCAGAAAATTACAGACTTTTGCTAACTATCTACCTACCTATCCCTACTTTAAAACTATTGCTGCAACTTTGCCAGTTATCTTAACAATTATTGATTAACCTTTTTTTCCAATGGATCCATCAGTCCAATTGTTACCTTCTGTAAAATGTCAGATCCTCAAATTGATTGTTTGGCTCGACTAACAGTTTGAAAATCATAATCGGACAAACAAAAGCAGTAAATCCTCATATTTGAGCGTTTGCAACCAGCTAATGCTTGAAAATTCTTGCTTGAAAAAGTAATCTTCTCTTGACGGAATAATCGATTAATTGACTAAGCTGATGTTTCAGCTTTTTATACTGAATATCACATATTCATCCAGTTTCTTCCGTGATTCCAGAAGTAAAATGTACTTTTCCGCGTAGAATGTCCCGCAATTTAGCGTAAATAAAGTTATTTGTCTCATTAGGTCAAAGTGAACCTGTCCAACCGTACAATTCCCCAATGCAGGCTATAGCTAGCTACATTTCTACGGTTAAATGTTTGGGTTTGAAGAGGAAATAGTGGCAAAAGATGTTATCAATAATGGGTAAAAATGTGTTAACAAAGCCATTCTTTAAAACCTAGCTTTATCTGTGGTGTAAAGGATGATGGCGGCAGATTAAGGGCATCATAAAAGTCTCGACACTTGAAAAATCAGCTAGTTGGCTCAATATAAAAGCATGAAGTCGTCTTAAAGGACACACCAAAAAAAAAAAAAAACCTTTACTGGTCACATTATTGCAAAAAACTACAGTTTAAAGTCCGTTTTCTGTCCCGTCAAGGTGTCATTTATTGCCAATCCTATACCGAACACTTAAAGTTCCCTTATAATATCAGTACTATCGGTTAAGCAACTTATTTAACTTGTAAAATTCAAGCGGCCAATTAACCGTGTAAAAAAAAAAAAAAATCAGTTGAATCACGAAACTTTATTTCAATGACGTTAAAGTGCTGTGAAGATAAATAATATGCTTACCTGCTAGTTGTTGTTGTAGTTTTTTTTTCCATACGTTAACGTCTCTCTCTCGTAGCTCCCTCTGCCCTTTGACGAAGCGCACGCACTTTAAAGTTCATTTCCAACCGTCGTCCGTCAGGGCTTTCGCCGTTGTCGGAGAGCACTCACGAACGCCTTTAAGCCCCACGGGCAGGGCAAAAAAAAACAGTCAAAAGCTGACCCTCTCGGAAAAATTCGCGTTTTTCCTTCCCCCCCCCATAAAGCGACGAACGCTGGGGAGTCCGCGTCCGGCTCCACGCGCCCGCGACTGCGTGAGGGGCCGAACGCGCGGCGGGAGCACGAGAGCTCCGGTCCGGCTACGCAGAAACGCGAGGAGGTAAAAGCGGGGAGGCTGAGAGGTGGAGGGGAAGCGGCGCGGGCGGGCGGGTGACAGATAAAGCCCCCCCCCCCGAGTAGGACCTGCGCCGCGAAAGAGATGCAAAATGTCATTTGAAGTGGTTTTATGCCTCTTTGTGGTTGTTTTCGCATCTCTGTGGTTGTTTTGTGTTTCTTTTCGGTTGTTTGGAGTCTCGTCGGGATCGGTTTGCATTTTTATATTCATCACTTGCGTCTCCTTGTTTTCTTTTTGCCTCTCTGTGGGATTGTTTGGCGTCTCTGTGTGGTTTTGCATCTCTTTTTTGTGCTTCTGCATCTCTTTTTGGTGATTTTAATCCCTTTGTGGCGGTTTTACATCCCATTTTGATCGTTTTGCATCTCTTTTTTGTGGTTTTGCATCTCTTTTTGGTGATTTTAATCCCTTTGTGGCGGTTTTACATCCCATTTTGATCGTTTTGCATCTCTTTTTTGTGGTTTTGCATCTCTTTTTGGTGATTTTAAGCCCTTTGTGGCGGTTTTACATCCCATTTTGATCGTTTTGCATCTCTTTTTTGTGGTTTTGCATCTCTTTTTGGTGATTTTAATCCCTTTGTGGCGGTTTTACATCCATTTTGATCGTTTTGCATCTCTTTTTTGTGCTTCTGCATCTCTTTTTGGTGATTTTAATCCCTTTGTGGCGGTTTTACATCCCATTTTGATCGTTTTGCATCTCTTTTTTGTGCTTCTGCATCTCTTTTTGGTGATTTTAATCCCTTTGTGGCGGTTTTACATCCCATTTTGATCGTTTTGCATCTCTTTTTTGTGGTTTTGCATCTCTTTTTGGTGATTTTAAGCCCTTTGTGGCGGTTTTACATCCCATTTTGATCGTTTTGCATCTCTTTTCTGTGCTTCTGCATCTCTTTTTGGTGATTTTAATCCCTTTGTGGCGGTTTTACATCCCATTTTGATCGTTTTGCATCTCTTTTTTGTGGTTTTGCATCTCTTTTTGGTCATTTTGTGTCTCTCTCTGTAGTTGTTTGGCCTCCCTTCTGGGACATTTTGCATGTGCTTGTGGTGATTTTGTGCCTTTTAACAAATTTTTCTTCAGACAGGTGTTATGAGCTGTATGATCATTTTGGAGGCTGCAGTTTGTGGTGCTTGTTTATGAATCGTATTGTGTTAAATATAGGGTTGTTTCTAACATTGTGTCTCCATTTATTATTCAGGATGTGCTAAATTTTCTCGTCTCAGTGTAGTGCAATACAATTTAACAGATAGGCCGTTGTATTAAATTGCTTTAGTTTTGGTTACATGTATCTGATACACTGGCAACTGCATGAGTCCACAAAAAATTAATGAGGTAAATGATAGATACAGTGGATAAATAAGAAAGAAGTGATGTATGTATAACGTATGCGATGACATCAACAACTTGACTTTCACAACGTTAAAGTGAGACATAGTCATAAAGGGTGGGGATTGTTTTGCATTTCACCATGTACAACAAATGTATTTGCTGGAGGAGAAAGAAAAAACTGTCCTATAGGAAAACATGTTTTGCTTTATGACAAATTTAATAGGCTATATTCTCTTGCCACATGAGCAGTTTCACCAGAGAGGGGGGAACCACAGGGCAAGACTGCAGTTTGAAAGGGGGATATTTAGGGAAAAAATTATTTCCATTTTTTTTCATTTTTTTGGCACATTATAATAAACACAATTAAAAACAAAAAAGGGAGATTATTATACAATGATATGCACGTTATGCTTAAGCAACCTATCCTGTATAAATAAGTAGTTATATAAGTTAGATAAAAGTTTAATCAAATTTTTTTTCATGGAAGTGAAGACACTTCGTTTCTCTCTCCTCCCTGTGCCCTTCTGTCTTATTTATTTTTCAAATCAAACAGCTTTGTTGGTGTAGTAATATTTCCCTATATTATAAAACAAGCAGTTTTACAACTTCAGCAAACACACACAGTCATACTGTAGTAGAGATGGTGCAGCTGCACCAGTGTACCTGGCTGCCAAGATCTAGTGTAAATTAACTTTGCGATAATATTGACTGACGAATTTCAAATACTGAATAATATTAAAGTTCAAGTGAGGGTGTATTTATGCTCGGCCTGCTGGGATTTGCCTGGTTGGCTTTCTGTGGACCTTAGCACGGGAAGAAACAAAATACATTTCTTTCTTTTCCTAAACCCTGATCAGGTAAAGGTCACATTGAATTTAAAGTCTCTTTTTCATGACGGTCCTGGTCATACTGCATTTACTCCAGTGTGGTACAAAAGCCCTTTCAAACCGTAGCCCACTGTTTACCTGAGATTCTTTTCTCTACTTACCGTCCAGTTTCACAAACTTTTAATTGTGAAATACATTTTCAGTTTCAATTATGTTTTGCTGTGGTGACGTGTGTGTCATGACAGGTTTGCGTGCTCTCAGTGTACGATGTCTATAAATACAATAAGACACAAAAGAAAGGGAATGAACCGGATTTAACCCGGTAAACGCCAGAATGCCAACCAGTCCGAGCGAATATAATTTCAAAACAAAAGCAGGGTAAAAGGAAAACAAGTACCTAAACAAACAGTGGAGAGACGTTTTGCCTTGTGCTTTCACTTTCTCTTCATCTCTTTCCCTCTTTCTACATTATTCATCACATACGTTAACCAGTATCCAAAATGGATATAAGGTGGATATATGACCCAAACACCTGACGAAACGCTGTCTTTGTAGCGTGCAAAGACAAATTAGTGTCTGCAGTAGTATGAAGTATCTTTATTGTGGCTGAATACTGACTGAAAGGACAGCAAATGAAATGCAGCGACAGAGGGAACACTATGAGACAAAATATCAACCCAAATGATAACAGAAATTTTGCGGAGACAGACATAAATAGAGACTGATTTTCATATATCCACTGCCCCGGTGCATGCTGGGAGACTTTCCACTATGTCCACCCTCCTGAGATGCTACAGTGTTTTAAATTTATCGTTTCCAATTTCATTCGGGGCCTATTTGCATCATGCAGTACATCATTTTAGTGCAAAAACATACCAGACTTGGGTCATTCGTGCCTAATAAAGAACATTTCAGTAAATAACGTCTCCTGTCCCATGATATTTACCTTTTGATGCACACACTGTTATCTGCCTGTGCTTCTTTATCACTGTTCAATATGAAAATGCGTTTGTAACTCAGGTTACAAACACGGAGCAGACCTACAGCCGCCACCCACTGCTTCTCACTTTAATTTAGAGTTCTCCAGAGGGGAATCAGACGTCACTAGACGTGCTGAATATTATACCCAGGGCAAGAACATTGATCGGCATTTATTTTCTTTCATACACCTTTATGAAACTTTCATACGCCTGTCTTGCTCAGGATGTTTCCGAAAATAGATGTGCTGTCTATTTTCAGCATTGTTCAAAACTCACCGAACCGGTTTAATAAGCATCTACCCTCGGAAGGAGGCTACTTAATCCTCCTTTGTGAAGTTCAGGGAAGCAACAAGTCATTGTGTATTAATTTCATCTTTTCCTGTGTAAACACAAATCCTCATTTTGTGTACACTGGACCCATGAGATAAAAAAAAAAAAAGTCAAAGCCAAAAAAGCATGCTAGAAAAAAAAATACAACAGATAGAACATTGTCAACATTTTGCAGATGAATGCATGCAGCTGCTTCTTTATCCTCCTATTCCTATATTTTTCAGCCATTTTGGAGAAAACCTCACCAGAGAGGAATCCTCTTCAGACTAATGCTATCCCATTTAAATTGGCTGTATTGATTAGTTTGCTCTTCAGCAGTATTTCTGACACAAGGGGCTAAATAAGTTGATACATGATTTCACTCCAAAATAAAGTTTTTTGCGGTAGTTTAGGAGTGAGTAATGAGTTAAATAATTGAATGCCATTGTGCATTTGCTCATTAACGTTGATTCAGGTCAGACCACTCTGCTCTAAAACACAGGAAATCTCTCTGAAGAGCTCACCTGTTCACTGGGATCTAAGAGGACGTGTTATTTGCTGATTCGGCCATTACGGCCATTTGAATCTGCAGCGGCAATTCCCGTGTGTGTGAAGGGGAAGACATCACGATAAGCTTTTACCAGTTCTGTCTTAAACACAGTGTGAGCCCATAAAAACCCGAGGCAACACTGACAATATCTCAAATTGCTGCAGAGAGGTTCCTCCTTTGGGGGTTTGAATGTGAAACCGTGGTACAAGATGGAACCGGAAGCTACTCCTGTTAACTTCTGTTAACTCAAAGGAACAAACTTTTTTTCATGTGGAGGTTTTCATTTGATAACATTACACATTCTTTCTTGGAATGTTTTAATTTTTAATTTTCTAGTTTTCAAAACATTTAACACCCAAAACAGAGCGTTATGCAAGGAATTGCATTTGTTAAATGTGTTATTAATTGCATACTTACATTAATTTAATCCTATTGACTGGAGTTAACTGCATCATAGTCACTCTCTTCTCACACTTGTAGATAAATAGGGGTAAAGTAAGACCTCTGGTGGAAGCGGTCAAGAACACCAGTTTATTTCAAAGCTAAATTTATTGTCAACTGCCTGCTTAAACATCGCATCTGGGCAGTTAGACGTGACCGGCAAGTTGAGGTTTATATTCTGAATAAACAGCCTCAAATACATCAGAAGCACATCTGACAGGCCGCATTTATATATTTGTCATATAAAAAAAGTTACCTGAAGATAATATGTGGTTTTGGGCCTTGACAGCATTGAGTGAGGTTACCCTGAGGTTAAATTGCCAAAAGGCCGAGTGAAACTAAAGCTGAATGGATTTTTTTCACAGCAGACATTTTGACTGGTCAAACACTGGTGTAACTAGTGTTATCAGCTGCTCCGTTGCACTGCAGTAGTTGCTGGGACAGAGCCATTGTTAGTGTTACTAGTTCCACCTGTGCTTTTCCTGCTATTTATGTGACAACTTGGAATGTCTGCTGTGAGAAAAGGTCTGTGAATTTGATTCATTTTGGAAAGATTTAAAAAATGCCCTGATGTGGCAAGGCTATCCGTTTTGGGGCATGACTGCTATAGGTTCAGAACCTCTGATTTAATATATATTTACTAAATATTGTTCTGATTAAAGTTGATCTCTTTTTAACTGTACGTACTCAAACATTTTAAATTGATTGACTGTGACTTTATGAGAAATAAACTAAAACCACGTGTTGATAATAACCCTTAAAAAGTATAAATAGTAAAAGTGTATTTTTCCCATTATAATCACTTTTTCACTCAGTCAAACTCCAGCTTTTATGACAGTTTTATGAATATGTAGCTTTAGTCTTGTTCTTTCCGTTTTCTAGGTTGAGGTGATTTTAATTTGCTGATTCTAGGACAGAGAAAACGGAAACAGGTACTGCAGAGACACAGTACCATGGAAACACTCTAATGACCAACAGTAACTTAGATTTTATTTCAAACCCTTTCCATCAAGGAATACTTTAATTGGTTTCATAAACTGATTTAATGAACCAATACCCAGCGGGATTCACTGTTGAGATCTTAAAATATACGAACAAGATCATTTTATTTCATCATTGGTGAAATACGTTAAAAATTGTATTTGACTGGCCGGATTGAGGATCTGATCTTCAGTCACAGAGATGTCAGTAAAAAATTCACTAGCTCCCACCTGCTAAAACCTTTTGGTTTCCTCATCTAGACACTGTCTATATAATCACTACAACATCAGACCTGGTCAAAATAACTTAAAGGCCATAAAACTGGGGGTACAGAGTATTGTAAGGACTGTTGTAGTAATTTTCCAGCACGGCACTATTTCATCGACACAACTATCCACACCTACACTCAGTACCACCCAGGCACCTCTCACACCTGATGGTCTGCAAACAGTAAAATTTGAAGTTTAGCAGGTTACAAAAAATTCAGTAAAGCAGAAATAATATTTATTAAAAATATTGCTCTTGTTCTAAAAAGAACTTTTTTTCACATATAGCAATCCTCTTGTAAAAAATGTCACATTTAAGCACATATAATTCTCTTCTCAACTCGAGTTGATCCATGGAAGACAAACGGTACAGGAAGAATGGATCTTACAATAGGAAAAGACAAAACTGGGACAAGGAATTACCCAATAAACATGGCTGCATGATAAGAAACACAACCAATGCATATCGGCTGCACACCGGTTTTCCGAGAGACTAGTGGTCGCCCGAGGAAGACCCCGTGAACTCAAATCATTAAAACAACCCTGAGGGGGATGCCTGGTGTCATTACGCATTCGTTGTGCTTTTAAAAAGACAGTAAATAAGACTACGTGTCTGCTAGCATGTTTGTGAGGTTGTATTCGAGCTAAATACCAACATCAGTATGCATCAGTAGCATGTTGATGTTTAGCAGGTATAATGTTTACCATGTTCATGTGTAATTTTAGCTTGTTAGCTTGCTAACACTCGCTAATTAACGCTAAACATAGAGAACAGCTGAGGCTCATGGGAATGCCATTAGTTTTGCAAGTATTTGGTCATAAAGTTTTGAAGTATTGAAGTATTTAACCTGATGATGACAGATGAAAAGTCAGGGCTTTGAAGTCAGTCATCCTCTGGTAACCATGAATGTGTGTGGCAAATACATACAGCAATCGATCCGTTAGTTGTCAAGATATTTCAATAAAAAACAGAAGTGTCGACCTCAGTAGATCACCAAAGGCAGTAGGATCAATCATCTGGAGACCATGAATGTCTGTACAAACTTTTGTGCCCATCCACTGAGAAGATGTTTAGATATCTCAGATGAAGAGTGAAAACTTTGACCTGTTGGTGGCACCCACAAAATGTTGAGATACTTGAGTCTGAAACAAAAAACGGTGGACCGAACAACCGACATTCCCCTCCCTAGACCTGTAGTACTGGCAATGCTGAAAAAACCTGGTCTGCTCTACAGAACCTTTGAGTCCTTTGTGTAGGATACTTAATTACCACAGATTTAATTATCCATAATCTATTTGTCCCAAGTGACAAAGAAGGTGGATTGTCATCGTTATTTTACACTTTGTCATTCCAACAGTTCTTCAGCAGATAACTGATTCAAGGGATGCAGAAATGTGTCTGATCGATGCAGATAGTTGCTAACTGGGGATAATTCTGTGGCGTTTCTCTTGCACCGAATCCTCTATCTCCTTTTAGCTCCTCGTGGCCGCGGCTAGCAGCTCCCTGAACCTCTCTCCACTTGTCCCTCCTAGCCTCGTGTATTTTCCAATTTTTCACCTGAATAGGACCACCAAAGCTGATGCTATGGGGAGAAGAGAGGGATGCAGGCGGAGAGGATGGAGGTGAGGCAGATTGGTGAGAGTGAGTCAAGGCAACTGAAGGACGAGCACGAGTCAAGGTTCGTTGTTTGAGATAGGGCAGACAAACGTGGTCAAACAGGGGCTAATACTGGGTAAAGCTGGTGCGGTTCCAGCCATGTCTGTAACAACAAGTAAGCAGGATTCACCTCATGTTTGGTGCAGTATCTGGCCTCTTGCTTTAGGGACGTAAATGTGTGCAAAGAAAAGTGGACAGGGGAGAGGTAACATTTTTCATCGATGGGTAATCTATTTTATAAATGACTTTTTTTTATAAATATTTTTACAATATTTGGACAGTTGACTGTGGAGAGAAAGAGCAAACAATGGAGGGAACGCAGGAGACAAAGAGCCTATTTTCAAATACAGGACATCGCAGTTAAATTATATGTGTGTTGCACTGTCAACAGAGCGTTCAACCACTCATCTAATAATTAGCCAGTATTTTTGTTGTTGTTGCTTTGTAGAAAAATAATATTGCATCACTTAAACCAGGGCAACATTCAGCATAAGAAAAGCCTGCATTAACTCAGGGAAAACACTAAAACTCAACAATTTCTAGTCCTTCTGCTGCTCCAAGATCAGATCAGACAGCACGTTGATGTCCGTCTCTGCTGGGTGGCACTGCAGCACCAGGGTCACCATGTTGTCCTGACCTGGGAAAACCTGACAGAGCTGCTCTCTTAGGCTTATTGTTTCCTCTGGATTCCTGTCTGCACTGAACACCAGTCCAGGACCTGCAGCTCCGTGCAGCCTGTGCTGGTGTCCCACATCCCATCCCTTCCCATGCCCTCTCCCTTTCCCCCGGCCCCCTCTGCTCGCTGGATCCACGCCTCCACCGACTGTTTGGTCGCGAAAGTTCAGCACCTCTGTTTGGGAACGTGGAGCTTTGAAAGAAGGGAAATTGGTGGCTACAGCGGCAAAAGAGTGGTTTCCTTGGTCAGGAGTCCTGAGAGGAAGCAAACAAACTTATTTCAAAGAGCATTTAGCATTATGTAGAGTTATTTTCTTATGAAAGGATAATCACCACATAAAAGGTATCCTAGGTCTGGATAAGTCTCTGAGCTAGTCTGCAGATAAAGGTAGCTAACAGCAGTAAAAGCATGGGGGGAGACTGAGGTTAAAATATGCAAATACAAATGCACTATAAGTACAGATGGAAGAAAATAAAGTCTGTGTGTGTGGTAATACCTGTGCTCTGAACGTAGAAAGTCATCCAGGTGAGGCCCCCCTCTCCCCAGAGGGTCGTCCGGCACCATGAAGTGATCCCCAACAAACGTGTACTGAAGAAGTCTGCGGATGCAACATGAGATCACGCCACTGTAATTAGTGGACTAGCCCTTTAAACAGCTTTCATACAGGAGACTGAAAATTCGGCTGTCTAAAATATCTTATTTAAGTGTGTGTTTATTCAAAGAAAGACCGTGGGAGCTGTTGATACTGTTTGTTTGTTTTTTAAATCCAGCAACACCCAAAGCAAACTAAAAATGGAAAATCCCTCTGATTGCACTGTGAAGGCAGAACTGTAGAATGTTCACCATTTTTGGCTTTTTCAACAGTATCCAA
The DNA here is from genome assembly GCF_016859285.1 of Xiphias gladius. NCBI lineage: Eukaryota > Metazoa > Chordata > Actinopteri > Istiophoriformes > Xiphiidae > Xiphias > Xiphias gladius. Next base: position 14,837,855 of record NC_053411.1, read on the forward strand.
GCAGAATCCTCAATCTAAACTAGGGCTGCAACTATGGGATTGTTATTATTGATTAACCTGCAGATTATATTCTCAATCAATCAATTAGTCAACAAAATGTCAGAAAATTGTGAGAAGCATCAGTCCCGGTTTCACAAAGCCCAGGACAACGTCTTCAAATGTCTAATTTTGAAAATATTCCGTTTGAGAAGCTGAAACCAGAGTAGCATGACATATTTTCTTTATTAAAAAACGACTCAAAACGATTCACCATTTATCAAAATAGTTGCTTATTCATCGTTACAGCTCTAATCCAAAATATACAGAAATCAATGGAAGATTACTCATTTTAGAGCTAAAAATCTCTGCTAGTTGATATAACGCAACCCTAATTCAACATACTGTAAGGGTAGGCTACGGAAGCAGTCACATTTGAATGGTGTACGGTCTTTTTATACCTCTTTTTGATGATGTCCCTCCACACAGGGGACTCATCTGAGAGGTCCCTCAGATTGTCATTGGTTACGATCACGCCGTCTGTCTTTTGCGCAAGCTGCAGCATTAATCTGTGGAAACAAGGGGAGAAGAGGGATGAGAGATATGAAAGCTGGCCGGGAAAAAAAAAAGGCTAAACTCTTTTTAAGACTTTGGCGCCCCACAGTGGTAGTCTTAAAGATGGATGAATGTGCTAAGAGCAGCACGACTGCCCGGTACTAACGCCGTACAACATACTGATGTTTCTCCGTTGGTTTTTTTGTATGTAGTGTGTGCACACTGGAAAAGTGACAGTAACGCATACACAAACCAGACAAATACTGTTTTTAATGCTAAAAAGTTTCAAATGTTATGAAGTTTGTGTCGTGAAGTTTCATTGGCTGTAGCTTTCTTAAGCTGACATCCTTCTTCACAAGTATCATTTTCTGTAAGTAGGAAATGGTAAAGTATGTTTATATTTTGTAAACTCCAGCTTCCCCGAGCAGTACGTACACTGACAGTAGCCGAGGAAGGTGAGAGTCGTTCTCACTTTCACACAGATTTCACAAGCCAGTCATCGAAACTAGTAACTTTCTGTTTATTCGCTTGCTTCTCTGACCTCTGCCACCTGCTAGTACAACACAGGCACAATGTACTGACTAATGCAAGTCTTTTTTGGGCGGGACTCCATCTACCTGTCGTCATATGAGCTGATCCTCTTGCCCTGGACCTCCCTGGAGGGGGTGTAGGAGAGCAGGCCCAGCTTCTGCAGCTTAGTCAGATAGTGCTGCTCTGAGAGGAAGAACAAACAACACTAGGTTTAGTCTGCACTAAAGGGAAAACACACACTCACATGTTTGCCCAGCACCGATTCGTTTTCCCCCTGCATGTGACGCAGAATCAAAAATAAGCAGCGATTTGGAAATGATTCTCTCACTGAAACTCACACACACACGAGCCAGTAAATACAAACACGCACATGCATGGAAGACCATTCAATTTAAATGTAATTTAAAAACCACAATATGCACTTTCCAGAAATTATGAAGGGTAACTGAGACACCAAGAACTATACTGGAAAGAGTGTTACATAGCATTCACAACGTTTAACAAAAAGCTAAATGGAGATAGTAAATCAATTGATAGATAAAAGTTGAGGAAAAATTTGCTCACATTCTAATATTTGTGAAAAGGAACAAAATGGGTATGAATTACAAAGGTTTCTGTAAGTGTTTTTCAACTGAAAAGATCAGTTGATCAATCCGTTAGTCGATGAGGTATAATTAGCTATAATTAGATATTCTGATAACTGATTAAAAGTTTAAGCAGATTTTTTTTAGTCATCGATGCCAAAGACTCCCTTGTTCCAGCTCGTCAAATGTGGGAATTTCCTGTTTTCTTTGTGTTATGTGATTGTAAATAAAAAAAAAAAAAACTAAATTGCTTACCGTAATCAAAAAAATAATCAGGAGATCAGTTGCTAATGTAAATGAATTGTTGCAGCCTTTATGTGTATACACCATGCAAACTATTATAATACTTGTAGTTTCTATTATAGAAATGTTAAGTTTAAAATGCTACATGAAGAACAGGAAGTGTTACCTTTGATCCTGGAGTCGCTCTTCTGTCTCCACTGTGGCAGGAGGGCGCTGATGTGACGATGGCCTCTGTCCCAGAAATGCTGGACGGCCAGAGCGATTCCTCGACAGGAGAAGAAGTGACCCAGGCCGTGACTGTGGAAAACGGGGAACGATACGTGTAGAGTTTTTTTTTTAACAAAATCAGACATTTACCAATATGGAACACAGTTTTAGAAAGTCCTGTTGAAAAATATGCTATTATGAACCTAGTTTGTATGATCAAAGTTAAAGATCGCACCTTAAAAACTAAACAGATGCATTTTGCTACCATGTCTCTGACAAATATTGACACTATGGGCATCCAACTGATATCCAGTTTGTAAAGCTTGTACATTTGCTGTTCTAAACCGTGTCTGTTACCGTAGTTATTCTCTCGGACAAACTCCCCTACTGTAAATAAAGTGATGCATTTTGTCTATAAATAACTACAACTGGAAGATTCAGTTTAGATCTCTGATGACATGGTGTTGGGCGAGAAGCCAGAAATAGCCGGACAGTTTTTAGCGGTAGCCACAAAATGAATCAACATTAACTAAGCTGGAGTAATTAATTTTGACAACCTGGAAACGAGATGAGCAGCAGGAAATCTGTAAAAATGTTTTTGTTTGTTTGCAAGGAAACTCCACAGGGCGCCTTTAAGACATCAGACAGGCTGTGTAGTTTGTGGCATATCACACCACTTTTTTCAAATGTACCTCACCGAGCAAATTGGAAAAACACAACCTTAATGTCCATCCCATATTAACCCTATTAAAATAAATCCATGAAAGTATTATAAAATGCACACATTACATAAAAGTTTACAACACAATTTTCCCACTCTTTGCTGTAATTCCCACCTCATGGCCACGTTGCTCCCGTCGATGATGATCGTCCTAACTTTTGGGTCTCCAGGCTGGTCTGTCAGCTGGAGGTCAAAGGGCGTCTGCAGCCCCTCCAGGAAACGCTGCTCCCCTGTCACCACCACTGAAGGAGTAGGCACGAAACCCCAACTTTCCTTCGCTCTGGTGGGAGACGAGTCGTTCCTGGTGAAGATGAGGGTTTGAGGGGCTTGAAGTGCTTGTTTTACAGAGCTGGAAGACTGGGGCTTTGGATTTAAGACGGTGTCGTGAGTTGAGTGATTTTGTTTTGATGTGGGTGGATTAGGCTGGAAGAGGGTTTGGTCATATTGTTTGTTGGTTTGGAAATTGGTGAGTGGAGGATCTAGGGATGAGGGATAAGTACGCATGGGTGGTCCTTTGACTTCAGGCAGGATGATGTGGTGTGGAGTTTGTGAGTTTGAAGGCTGGTGTTGCTTTGGCTGTGCGTTGTGAGACGAGGTGGGTTTATCAATCCAAGGAGACAAATCTGGTTCAACAGGTGGAGTTAGGTTTGGCACTTCTAGCGATCCATCATCATCAAATTCTCTCTTGTCTTTGTCCTCTGCTGGTCCAACTTTTGGTCCCGCTTTCTCCAGCACCACGTCATCCATCTCTCTCGGTCCATCCCTGAAGGCGTCTGTCTCTTTGCTCCCCTCTCTCTGCAGCTCCAGGAGCAGCTGGTGAGTGGATCGATCGGGCAACATGTTGTAGACTTTGGCTACTTTCTGTTCAGTGTAACCACAGCTTGCTGCAGCTTTCTTCAACACTCCCAGGACAAAGTCTTCCTCATGTCCTTCCTCCGTTTCCTCCATACTACCTCCCTCAAAGGGTATTGTGCATCCTGTCGCTTCGTCCCCTTCTCCCTCATGAGCTTCTCCCACCTCTCCATCACTACCTATCAACTTATCTCCTCCTGCTGCTGTTTCATCCTCCCTGTGCTCTGTCTCGCAGGGGCGGTTCCTTTCGCTCTTATTGAGGGTAACACCACCTTTATGCTTTGGGTCTGGGCTACCTCGAAGCATCTGCTCCCGGTCGCTGCGATCCTGCTCCTGTTGAACCAAGTCCAGTATCTGTGAGGCTTCCTTAGGTCCTGTTCGGGCAAGCACTCGTTTCACGACGTCCTCTGTGTACCCCATTGCTGTGAAGAACTTCAAAAGAAGCCAAAACTCCTTGTTTCCTGTTGGCAATTGCTGCTCCTGTTCTTTGTCCTCCCCCAGCCCGTCTTTCTGTTTGGTACCTAATGTTTCCCTCTGCTCTGGCTGATCCTCTTCTCCTACCTCCTGTGGACACTGCGTAACTCTTTCCTGAGCACCCTCTGCTCTCACCCTGACGCCTGCAGATGTGGAGAAAGACTTGAAGGAGTCCTTGCCTGAAGCATCTTTTCCTGAACCTACAGTCGTCCCTTCAACCCACCGATCAGGCTCAGGGAGTGTGTATGTAATGGCGGAGGGTTTGTCCCATCTATCCTCCGATTTGTCGCGTAAACTGGCGTTTCTGTCTGTTACTACCGGATTTGGTCTTGATCCAAGTCCTGATTCTTTCACCAAATCCAACAAGATTTCCTTCACCGACCCTGGAAGCACCAGAAGATCCAGGATGTGCCTGTCCTCCCATTTCTCAACCAGAATTTTGAAGGCCCGGCGTGAATCCAGGGACTCGCCTGAGCCCCTGTCCCCAGTCTCAGAGCGTCTGGACAGTGTCCCCTCATATCTGTCCACCAGGTCCGTAATAAGGGAGTAGGCTCGCACCACCGGCTCCGCCAGACCTGATATAAGCAGGAATCCTGGAGAGCCAACCTGGTTTGGTGAGAGGAAAACAGAATGACATTAATCTTAGTTGCCTTAATAAACGCAAGTGGACGCACAGACAGAAGACAACCCTGCGTCAATGCAAGCTGCTGCGTTGGTGCTGCAGGTGCCTGTGAGACGTGAGATATAATCCAAGGGGGCTGCATTTTTCCATTCAGGGCTGAAGTCGGAAATAAAAGTAGTTATTGGATGTCCCCCAAGATGACTCCCTTATTACATATTAATAGTGGTACTTGGAATATTCTCAGCTGAGGTTCACCACTAACCTCCATTTTTATACTATCCATGAAAACTATCGAACAACATGATACATAGAGTTTGAGGAACTTGTCTGATTTGAAATAAACTGATAAGTTAAATCCAGCTGAAAATCCCTTTAATAATTATAGCGTTTTTTTCTATAAAGGGGGGAACATACATTAATAAGGGACTTCCAAGCAATTTGTAGTAACAAGTAGCAACTGATAGTGAAAAGGGAAGTTGTTAAAAAGTAGTCACATTTCCCTGAGTCCTATATTTGCAATCTAACGGAACATATTAGTAAAAAATTGAAAATTCCCTGTGACAACATCACAGTAATAAATTACAAGGCAGCTGTTACTTCATAAGGGGTATAGCTGATGACGTTATGGTGATATTGACTAATAATGTAATTTCTTGCAAGAATAACAAGAATGTGACCCCATGATATCCCATTATTAGTCATTATCATTAGTACATCAGTCATAGTACCCAGTGGCTTGTGCCTACTGGGGATTTGTACAAGGACAGAGGTGATTGCTGATTTATCAGAATACTATATATAGAATGCAAGTCAATGGAAGTAATGGGGAGGATGTGAGTAGTCAAAAGTTGTTACAAATGACCAATTAATTTAATGTAATATGGCCACAATTTCTCTCTATAACTGGCCTTTTAAATAAAACTTTTTCAACCCATTCAGAGCATTGCAGTTTCACATTTTTACATTGGAACTGCCAAATTACGCAACTATTATGACTTTATATGGGGCCTTATAATGAAAATCAATTACAAGTTTGGTAGCCTTGACCTTGTTTCAGCATGTCTACCCTTGCAAATATTGGAAATCTTTTTTTTATTTTTTTTTTGTGTGTGTGTGTGAGATGTGTGTAAGGTATGTTTGACGATCACACGTACGAACACAGTCTAAACAAAGACCCCGAATCGACCACTTACCACTATATGTGCTGAGGTGCTTTTTATCAGGCAGTCCATGAACAGCCCTCTGGCTCCACAGAAGATGCAGTGAAGGACCTTGGGGTAGGACACCTCCTTCTGCTCCTCCTGGTTCACAACTCCTTTCACAAACAACTAAAAAGATGGAAATATTTAGTATCATTATTGTGTCGTTAAACTATTACTGTAGTAGAGGTGAGAACACTATAGAACAGGACAAGATCTAAAGAAAACAAGGAAATCTATTAAAATATTGCTCTGCCGAACACAGTTGTGCGTCTGCCAAAGCATGGATGCATTACTGAGTGGGTCTCCAGACACAAGGAGTCAGGGGGTCCCTTGGCCAGAGCGTCCGTTGGAATTGACTGTCAACATTTCCTGTCGCAAAGTCAATCAAGCAATCACAAAGAGACTCAAAACAACAACAAATAGATGCAAAAGGGCCGCAAGGAGACACAAAACGGCCACAGAGTGATGCAAAAAAAGGGACACAATGACCCCAAAGAGAAACAGAACAAGGAAATGCAGTTATTGTTTAGTGTCTCTGTACGTGTATGGCTTCTGCTCCTCTACAGGGGAACTGGGGGGCTTTTTTACATATCCGCGCCCAGGGGCCCATTATCTCATAATCTGTCCGTGGCTCTGAGGAAAAAGGAAGTACATCTGCATATGGTTTCCATGTGTATAAAGCCATAGTCTATACGTGCCCAACCATCATGTGGTTAATGTTTTTTATTGTTTCTACTCTCATTTTGCATTTTTCCAGAATTCGTTTTCATCTTTTGTTATCAATCATTCCCCTCTTAGCGGGTTGACCGCATTGGACTGAAACTCAACTGGGACTTATTAATCAATACTTAAAAACCCTGGATGAGTCATTTCTCAGGAACAGCGACCTTTTCTATAAGTGAACTGTAGACTAAAACTACCAGTAACAACAAGACGGCTTCACCGGTACGGCACCTTTTACACACCAAGGTTTACAAACTGCTTCAAAATCGGAAGGTACTTTTAAAAAGAAAAAAAAAGAAAGTTTGAGTAACGAAGGATAAGGATGACAGAAAAACAAGTAGGTTCATTTTAAATGGTTGCAGTGATGTGGGAACTACTTGTTAGGTAACATTGCCCAAAGAAATGACTCAACTCTTGACTAACAGTGTTCTATAAATATAAATATGTCTTACTTTGGCAGCTTTCACGTTGTTGCTCGGACCTTGTAGTCTCAGCCAAATCTGCCCGTTGTTGCCATCCTTTGCCCCGATCCCAAACCTCACCCTGAATATCCGCTGCACGGCGGCGTGCAGCGAGGTCAGAGATCCCTGGAGCATCCCAGCACACGCAAACTCATCCTCCACCTCGGGTTCTCCTCCACCTCCTCCATCACTTCTCTCACCGTCCATCCCTTGGTCTTATATCCGTGGCAGAGGGTCGAACATACTGAGAAAAACACATTTCATGTATCTGTAAAAACATGTTAAAATATATAAACAAAAATATAAACTGTATGACTGCTGGCATTTTGATCAACGATATACTCTCGAGTTTTTCCCTCACTTGGGTTTTTGGGTATACTTAGATCCACGGATGTCTTGGAACATCCTCCAGCCATTATCTTCTCAAAACGGGTGAAATAATGTCCATATAAATGTCATATGACCAAGTTGTTATGTGTTTTAATGTTTTGCTGCGTCATAATTTCCCACAAAGTAAGGTGACACCTCCAAATGTCTTGTTTTGTCTGACTAACAGTCCAAAAACCATAACATATGCAGTGTAATTTAACATGACAAAAAAAAGGAAAAAAATCCCCGATTTCTAGAGGATAGAAACAACAAGTGTTTGGCAAGTTTGCATAAAGAAATTCGACGATTATCCAAATAAGGGACTGATTGTTGCAGCTCTAAAATCAACAAGGTAGAACTGGTATAAGAAACCCCAACCCCCCCCTCGCCCCCAGAAACCAAGCTTAAAAGACTTCTCTTGAAGTTGCATTTTGAGTTCTTCAAAAAATAAAATCTGAATCAGATCCACAGCCACACGTTCTTCCCCATTGTTATGACAATAAGCACGTAATAATGCACTGAGACACCTCTCGTTTTTCTTTAGTGAGACTGCGACGTCTTTCTCTCTGTGTCAAATGAGGCGTTAAGCGTGGGGTTACAGTGTGATTATCAGGAAATGTGCTGGCGCTGCATATTCAGCCTTCAGACAGCGCACGTATTAAAAGAAGAACTCTGCATTTTATACACTGTTTAATAATGCCATGGCTTTGGTCACCCATCGCCAGCCCTCGCTCCAATGTACTTTCATATCTGTGCGGTGAAGGTGCGCGCTATCAAACACCTGCGCCCTCTGGAAAAGGTTCCTCCCCTGTTCAGTCGGTATACTACGCTAGCTCCATGCCTCTCCGTGGCTGGATTAACACATACATTACCAAAGTAAATTAGTAATTGGTGAGTAATTCAGCTGCCACACAGACAACCTGAGGGGTCTTGCAGTTGCCCGCTTTGCCCCAGTTGGTAATACAGCCCTGCTTCTGTCACGGAAGTGTTCCCTGTATATAAAGTTAGAATCACTATATGTTTCTACACGATACCTCCATCTGTGAAAATGTGCAGTATGCAATGTTCTGCACATCTCACACTTTGCAGTACCAACGCAACAATGTAAACATACTGCTGCATTAAAAATCCTTTTTTTATGAGATGTTTGTACTTCAATTCTAAAAAAAAGTTCTCATTCTGCAGAATGAAGGCTGAGTATTTTCAAACATCTCATTATTGAACGGTTAATACTGATGCAACGGGGCATAAGCAGCATTTTACTGCTGTGGCTGGTCGAGGCGGAGCTACTTTTAACTGCTTTATATGAAGTTTGATAGTTTGGTCCCGTGGTCACCAACCTAAGGGTCAAGCCCCCTCATAAAAGACGAATCTGAGGGGTGGTGAGACGATGAACGGGGGAGGGCGGAGGAAAAAACGAAAAGTTCATGTGAACTGAGGCTCTTACTGTAAGTTCTGTTTTTTACCCGGCAGCCGATTGAAACTGCCCTGCAACAGACGGTCCGGCCCCTACGGAGCCCTGATCCCAACATCATGGGGTCAGTCTGAGATCACACGAGGAGACCGAGGACCCAGAGACGGACTAAGTCCACGGAGGAGCTGTGGCAAGTTCTCCAAGATGCCTAGAGCAACCTGCCTGACCCGAGTACCTGAAAAACTGTGCGCAAGTGTACCGAGTAGAAGCGGTGCTGTTTCAAAGGCAAAGGGGGGTCACAGCAAATACTGACCCGATTTATTTATTTTTTCTCTCTACTGCACTTTGTATGAAGCTGACTGATAAGTAAAAACTATCCACGACATTATTTTTAAAGCGTCCTCATTTCACTTTCAGTGCCCGAAACGTCTGCACAGTGCTGCACATCATTTGAATATGGATCCCCGTAAACTATGAACCATAAACCACCAGCGCTCAAAACAGCCTTGTATTTTACAGGCTTATCACGTTTTGTTTTGTTTTAGGTTTTTTTTTTTTGTTTTTTTTTTTTTAATGTCAAAGCTTAATCTGAAAAGCAACCATACTTGTCAAAATAATTTAGTAAGAGTGGTAGGATTTATAATGGAAATAATTCAGCAGAGTACAAGTACCTTTCCACCGCCTGACGTGCATACCTTTGCAAACTCAAACCTGTAAACAAGGCTGACGTGCACCTCTCTGATTGGAGCCTGTTATTAATATGCTCCTAAATATTATTTCCGACTTGTTTGACAACAACACCTACTTTGGCGGACTCACACCGGGCTTTTTGTTGCTTCTGCAACTCCCCCGCACAGATAAATCAGTTTAATCTCTAATAAGATTAAACTGATACGCAAGAAAACGCAAGACACTTTATTACAGGCGTCCAAACTACGGCCTCTTGGGATCTAATCTGGCAATTATCTCACTATTGTGAAACATTTATCTCGTGTAAATACAGGTCTAAGCAGAGACGGAGCAGGAAATAGAAACACTCCCCTTGTCAGGACAGAACAGTCGACAACGGGGAGAACTGCTGCTGTTCGGTTTACGTTTTTAAAATCATCTAAGCGTAAAATATCATCTTTTCTGCGTGTCGTCGCCTTACGTGAGGTCGGTCGCTCTGCGCCCTCAAAGTTTCGTTTACTGCACGGAGGCAGTGGGGCTCGCTTTCAGTCTTCCGCAATCCGAAATAAATAAATAAATAAATAAATTAAAAAATAAAAAAAAGCAACAACAACACGTACCAGTCCGAAGTTCAACATTTCATGCCGTGCGACACCGCAGAATTATCCGCTCCTCGGAGGGAGCGTTGTCCGGAGAGACTGAACGGCGGTGCCGCCGCTGCCGCTGCCGCCGCCGCTGCTGGTGCCGCTGGTGGTGCTGGTGCTGCTGCCGCTGCCGGTGCCGGTACCGGTGGTGGTGGTGGTGGTGGTGCTGGCAGGCGGACGACGACGACGACGACGGAGCCCGCTGGCTGCCGCGAACCTGGACATCACCGCACCGGCGGAAAGCCCGAAGACAAAACCGAAACTGAACGAAAAAAGAAAAACCGCGCGCACACACACACACACACAGACACACACTAACACATACACACGCGCGCGCATGCGCACGCGCACACGCGTCTTATCTCAGGCAGGGCGGATGCTTCTGGCTGGGTGCGGAGGTCATGATGTCGCTGTCTCACCCTCTTAACATCCTTAATCATCCTATAAACTCAAAATGCGTCTGTGTTTTACGATCAGCATGTGAAAATACTTGGGTATTTTTTTTTTTTTTTTTTTTTACACTGTTCCTTTTAAACCTTTTTTTAAAAAAAAAAACATAAATTCAATTGAAATGGAATTCAACTTATGGCTAATAAACACCCCCGGCAACCTTACATAAATGTCCATGTTCGGCCTATCAGAGAATTGGTTTTAATGACTTTTTGCAAACAGGAAATAAAGGGGATTTCCACTGACGTCAGAAGCGGAGTTTTTCTTTCTTTTTTTTAAAAAACCGCCGGCTGACTCTCACACAGGGGAGACCGGGGCTGCTCGTAACTCCGCACGGTGCTCCCTCGCTATCTCTTGGCCCAGTAGAGACAGATGTGTTCAAGCGTACTTTTCTTGCCTTCGACGGGGGGGTTTCAAAAGTCTCCCAGCAGCGTAAACAAGGAGTCCGTCTGCGTCAAAGACGGGGAAAGAGACGTTGCCCCCCCCCCCGAAACATCCAGTGCTACTTTGTTGGGGGTAAAACTGGACTCAGAGTGTGTCAATTAAAGGATACGTCTGGCAATATTCCATCCTCTTATTGTCAACCAATCTGAAAAGGCCAAAACCAACAGTTGACTGATTCTACTACCTAAAGTATTGTTCCTCTGTGTCATACTAGCTATTTAAAAAAACACGCCATGTTCTTTCATTACAGCGAACGTGGGCACACTCACCATCCTGCTGCTGTAACTATTCCCCAGGATAGTGTTCATCCGTGGCTGGAAATAGTCCCCCACCAAAATGCTCCATTTATTCGTCTCCGAGTAATATTTACTAAAAAAGCTGCAGCACCCATCGCTCTTAGGAAACTACTGAGCCTTTCCTGAAAAACTCTAACTAGAGGCTGTGGCCTGTTTTTACAGATTCATGTCTTTACGACGCCGATGAGACGGACTGACACACTGATGGTTTTGGTCTTGTAGGTTTGGTTGGCAGTAGCAAAGCTGTAGGTAACACCAGCCATATCCTTTGGAGCAGTTTTGATTTTATTTAAGGTAAAAGATTGTGTGTGTGTGTGTGTGTGTGTGTGTGTGTGTGTGTGTGTGTGTGTTTAAAGAGTACTCCACTGATTTAGCACCGGACCGCTATTACATTGTTGGGACTCACAATGGACATTACAAAAAAAAAAAACATCAGAATCGATGCAGCAGAACCAGAGAAAAAACACATTCTTCTCTGCTTTCAAAACCTCATGCATACATTAACCACAATGCACCTTGACTGCTGACAGGCGTCTCATTCCGGTGTGCTATGCCAGCGGTGGCTAGTGTACCCTCGAGCCTCCACCCTAGGCCCGTTAGGCTCGCTTCCTTCAGCTTCAGCCCGGCAGTCGTCGGCGCCGGGCCGACTCTCGGCCTCGCACTCGCTTCGTACAACTTTGCAGAGATGCAGTGCCATTCCCGAGTCCTGTAAACAAAACTTGAAGTCTGAAAGAGGCGGAGTTCCTCTTTGACCTGAATCTGAAGTCACAGTGATGCAGTTTCACTACACCCACACGCCCTGTCAGAACTTCATCATGTGACTGTAAATAAAAAGAAAACCACTCTGCTCAAGGGATCACACAGTAGGCTTGAAGTGTGTGTCAGTGTGTTTGCCATCTACAGCATATAGACCTTTTTAATGGAAAAGTTAGCCTCGCAATTACTCTCTGATTAAACACAAAGGTTTTAATAGGTATTTAAAATTAGGTTTTCAAATTGCAGGAGCCACCTTCGATTTGAAATGCACTGTACATTCAGTAGCCCCTTTATTAGGCACGCCTGTACACTCGAACAGAGTCCAATACAACCGGCCTGTCAGGACATCCGTCTTCACTAAGCTCACAGTGTTCCGTTTTTGGTGACATTATCTGCAGTGTGACAATTTTAATTATATGTCAGAGGTCGTGCTGTACTGGATGACGTCCCCTTTGTCCTCCCCCACACGCTAACATGAGGGCAGAATATTGGCAACACCTCTGAATGGAATGCAGCCCGGTACAACACCACCACTAACCATGACCTCAGTGCCTAAGCACATAACTTAATTAACACCTCGATGACAGTTTTAACAGAAACTGAACATTATAGGCATAATAAAGGTCAACTTTATGGCAGAACAGTTGTATTGGATTGGATAAGATGGTACAGGTGTACCGAATAAATGTGAACACTGAGTGTATTTCGCTGTGTTTACCGAAATAAAGTGCAATTAATCCCCGTTTAACCAAAACACAAGGATACAGGACCTTCAAGGCTTTGCCGAGCTGGTAATCCAGGTTTGAGGTTAGTCAGTAATTTTGTGTAAACCGCCCATTTACTGTAAATCATTTTGCAGACTCCGCCCTCTGCTGGCAAAATATAAAACGGTCGTTCCAGTCTTTTCCAGATTGTTTCTTTTGGTAAAACGTTAGTATAATTTTGGCCATAAAAAGCTCGGGCTTGTGATCAAAGACGCCTTCTTTGTTGAGTTTCATCGCGTCCTGGACGTCTAAGACACCAAACAGCTTCCCTGGTTTAAATCCAGCTGGGTAAATAATCAAAATACGGATATAAAAAGCAATCTTAATCAGGAAACGACAAGAAAACTGGCTGTAAAATTTTTAATCAATGCAGAGACTGTTTTCTTTCCAAATGGGAGCCTGAGACCAAATAAAGCTTCTATATATCTGGTTATCAGATTTCTCATAACTGGGGGTATTTGAAGTGTTACAGCGAGCTCGAGTAACATATGTCACAACCATACTCAAGCTCCCCTGAATAGAGGGATTAAAAAAACAAAAACACAAACAATGCACAAAAAAACTAAATGATATGACCAAAAAAAGAAAAAAAATACATCCGCCTCTGCAGCCATTAAATCGGACAACGAGGAATAGTTTTGAGCAAGAACAAAAAATGCTGTTGTCACCGCACACTTGCCTTTTAGCTGAGCAGGCCAGAAGCAGAAGTAAAAGAGAGATTTGAGGGATGGATCTGGGCTACGCTGTTTCACTTCTGCTTTCGCCTGTTTAGATGGAACAAGAGCTGCTGCTGCCGCAGTGAGTAGAAAAAGTCCCTGAATGAGCAGGAGGTATTTTACACCCTTCGCCTCCGTCGATATGTTTGAATAATGAGGAAGAAGAGCATATCGCTACAGGTGAGTGGTTCCCCCGTTTTTGAAAAACCACCTTGATATTCTTATGAGTGTTTGAAGTGTCTGTGGCATTGATTTGTTGCACTTTGTGGTAGTTTCTGCCTTCAATGTTATCTTTTTATTCACATGTTATGTTTAAGTAATGTGAACCTGTTGTTTTAAGCTCATGTTCAACTACAGTTGATTGAGACATTATTTTTTTCAACTTTAAGACTAAAATGGAAATAGTTTAGTCCTCAGGGGAGGGACAAAATGCAGGTTGCTTATTACTTAATGTTATAGAATATTACCATCCAGTTCATCAACAAGAAAGTATGCGAGCGCTGAATCAAGAGATTTTGAAAAAAGAAAAATTTGACCACAGTAAGCTTCACAGAGTTAGCTGTCATGGCAGGACTGTTGTATTTTTACATTTTACTGGTGTTTCTATTATTTTGTCCACTCTCAGGGCTTTCTGCTGCATGTTGAACAACAAAGGAATGTGGTTTCCTGCAGTGTGTGTACCTGTATATGTGAATGTAGTCACTTTTAACAGCTTTGTGCCCCTGGGTAAAACATGAAACCACTGTACATTTAAAAGTGGGCCTTAGAAGAAGAAACTAGAAGCTCCTCCGAAGACATTTTTGGTGAGTTAAGAGTCTGGACAGAAAGAAAAAAATAATGTTTATCACCCTGACAGACCCTGCTACCACCAGCTATGGCTCATTTTTATTTACTTCCTGGAATGCACCTTGTAGGGAGAGATGAGATGAAAAAAAGATTTTTAAACCTAAAGTTGAAGAGAAAAGTCTTTGATACACCAGTGTTATATGTTATTTAGGTTATTTAAGTAATTTCTCAAACAAAAATGCCCAACATTCTCTGGTTTTAAGTTGAGGATCGTTAGGATTTCCTGTTTTTGTCAGTTTTACAAGCGGTTTTTAGATTATTGGTCACAAAACAAGCTATTTGAAGGTATCATCATAGGCGCTGAGAAATTTTGATGGGCATTTTTCACTGCTTTCTGTCATTTTATAAACCAACAAAATTGAGTTATTGAAAAATAATCATTTTTTTTTCAAGTTTTGAGTTCTAGATCATTGGCATCGGTATAGGAAACACAGGAATCTATTCAGTTAATTTCTTATACTAAGGCCCACTTAATTACAAAAAGCACAAATCTAGAATTAAATCATAAAGTACAGTATAATTTAGGTTTATCAGTAATGAAAAATAATTATTGTTGCACCCAAGACAGTTCAATACATGGTACACGATCTGATACCGATACGTTTGTAATGAAAAGCCTACAATACGCCGTGATTCATTATTGATAGGATCTGATCATTTTACTTGTTCAAGAAGAAGAGTGTATGCATCACTTTGACTGAAAGTAAAAGAAAACCATTGCTTCCTCAATTCTTTCAAATACTAAAAAAGGAAAACCCTAGAAAGTTACAACAACAGTATAAAAACATGGGCAGTGGTACAATGGCAGGAATTTAGCCTGCGTTTTATAAATACTGAGGTCAGAAATCCTAATCCTACCAGAGCCACCACACCACCCTAAAGAAAAAGATGACAAGCCGCAACCCCCCCCCCCCCCAGAGTTAAACAAAAATTATTTTAATTTTCTTAATTTTCTTCATCCATTCAACTATTATTTTATTTGAATTTTGTCTAGCTAAATGCTGCTTTTAAGCCTTCTCCACACAGCCAAGATAACACTCGGACACACTAGACACTAGATCCCTTTATTACATTTGAATTTAAAGCTGCTATAATCAAAATTTCTGTATTGACAGTGGATCCAAATAGTATTTGAAATGTGAAAGGTGTCACTGATAGTGACAAACCCACAGAGAAATATCACCCAACCCTGCAGATCCTCGCAGCTCTAAAGAGCTTTTGAACATAATTTCACTTGTTTTTTCGGTTTTACAGCCTGCTACTTTAAAGTTTTCACTCTGATAGCATCTTTTTTATCTGCAGCAGGCAGATTTTTCCAGGTAAAAAAAAAAAGCTTTCTCCTTACAGAGGTAGAAAGACAGTGAATATTGGACTTAAATTCATCAGGTGGACAAAAAAAGGAACTCCATCTGAAAGCTAAGCTAGCTATCTTTAAAGATGATAACATGTTGGTGCAGTGTTTACAGCTTGTTTCTGCAAAAAAAAAAAAAAAATCTTTTTATACCGGTTTAAGTTTAAGTCTAATCTAAAAAACGATTGTAAATTTTGGGAAGTTGCACTGTTAGCTATGGCCTTTTATACTTGGTAGCAAAGAAATTTAGCAATATCCACAATGCTACAGCATATAAAGCATGTCCTTGTAAATAAAACTGCTCATGGCTACCTGGGATCTGTTCATTTTTACACCCCTAATCAGGTTGAAGTTTAGTTAGACTTCAATAGAGTCCCTTTGGCAAAACTGGGCACATTCTGGTAACTGGTAAACTGGTAACCTCCTGACCTCTAAGCTGACCTGACCGAGGAGTTAATTAAAACGCAATGATAAAATGGTCCAAATTGAGCTTATCTAAAACTTATTGTTATAACTGTGAACATAAAATAAAAATGAATTTCATGGAATTTTATTCTCTCAGGCCTGTACAGGTGTAATTGTCATTACCGTGAATAATTTCCTCCTCCGGTGAATATGGCACTGTCCAGCAGTCCAACTCCAGTGTTGATTGGAGACTCCAGCCTTGGAGTCTGGGAGGTGATTGGCTCCGGGGGGTTCGGACAAATCTACAAAGCCAGGCATCAGCAATGGTGCTGCGATGTGGCCATTAAGCTGCTTCATTATGACGATGGGTTAGTAGTTACAAAGTATTTATGTTTGCTGCAATTAAAAGAAGTGGAAATTTACTGACAGCACAAACAAATACCCACACAGGAGCAGTTCCTCTTTGCTGCGCGAAGTCAACATGATGCGTCTAGGCAGCTGCCCATATGTTATTCAGGTCCTCGGGGTCTTCAAGGGTCGACTGCCAAACTCTGGACCTTCGGCACAGCTCGGTCTGGTCATGGAGTTCATGGAGAGAGGATCGCTGGCCACTCTACAGGTATCTTACATACCTATCTACTGTATATCGGCTTAATTCCTTCTTTGCTCTTTAGTCATGTTAGTGTGTGTGGCTCTATGGATGCCGATGTAAGTGGGTAGGTTGACCCACCACTGTGGTCCAGACTGAACTATCTTAATGACTGTTGGATGGATTGACATAAAATTTTTGTGCGGATCGTTATGGTTCCCAGAGGATGAACCATACTGATTTTGGCGATCCCTTGACTTTTGTTGTATCGCCACCATGAGGTTGATGTTTTTGTTTTTTTGTAAAATATCTGTCAACTATTGAATAGATTGCCATGAAATTTGGTACACATGTTTATGGTCCCCAGAGGATGAATACTGATCATTTCGATGATCATCTAGCACCACCATCAAGTCAAACATTTCACTTACCTAGTGAAATATCCCCACATCTACTTAATGGATTGGCACAAAATTTGGCAGACAGTCATGGTTCCAAGAGGATGAATCTGGCTGTCTCTGGCGATCCCCGACCTTTTCTCTGGCGTCACAAAGAGGTTGACATCCAACTGCTGGATTGACATAAGATTTGGTACATGCATTCATGACCTCTAAAGGATAAATTATAATCACTTTGTTGATCCCTTAGCTCTTCATCTAGTGCCATCTTCAGCTGAAAATTATACGGAATACTGATACAGAAACTACTACTTTTTATTATGAAAACTGGCTAATGTACAATCGTGTACTATCACTATCAACAGGACACCTTACGTGGAACTCCACCATGGCCACTGGTCTTCAGACTGGCTCACCAGGTGGCTCTGGGAATAAACTTCCTCCACAGCCTCTCCCCTGCCCTGCTCCACCTGGACCTGAAGCCCAGCAACGTGCTACTGGACTCCTATCTCAATGCCAAGGTGAGTCCGTGGCTTTCAGGGAAGGCCAGGTCTGCCGCAAACTTACTTTATTGTCCTTCTAGTTTGTGCTCAGACACAGACATGGTTTTCCCCTTTGGGTTTGGACTTGATAATAAGCAGAAATGGCATTTATTACAGAAAAGGAAGTGGAAGAGTTGTACTATTTTACAAGAGACAAACCTCACTCCTCAGTAAACATTAATAAGGGAAGCAAAACAAACTTTGGAATCTCAACTAGAATTTGAAATAAAGTTTTGTGCGTTTGAACAGAGTCTGGCTGCTCAGCATGAGGTCGAAATGACTCACCCACATGTGAGTCTGTGTGGTTTAAGAGGTTTACGTTAGGATAAGATTTTGATCATCACTGTGCTATTACTAATTTTATGAAAATCTCAGAAGTAATTGGAGAACTACCCATCACAGTTTCTTAAAGCCCACAAGGAGACGTCTTCGAGTGACTTGTTTAGTCCACAGCTTTAAAAGATTCAGAATACTATCACATTGGATAAAGCAAATCCTCACATTTGAGAAGCTGGAACCACAGAATATTTGGTATTTTTGCTTGAAAATGACTAAATGATTGAGCCATTAATAAAATATTTTTCTGTTTATCAACCAATCGATTAATGGACTAATTGTTTCAACTCTAATCCTAATTTGAACGCTTAATCTATGAGTTTGTGTTCACCCTTTGATGGATGGAAACATTTTTTTTTGTTCAGACTGGTTCCCTGCTTTCTGTCTTGTACTGGAATTCACTCCAGCCGCCCACAATCCTGAATGCATTTTGAAGGGTGCACGTTAAGAAACAATCAAACAAACAAAACCCAAAATACAGTATGTCATTAAAACAGTCTGCCATTTTTGCGTTTTCACTGACGTTTGTGCTCTCTCTCTGTGTCTTTCTCTCTTCACCCATCTGCTTCCTTCCTCCCTGTGCTAATTTTGTTCTCCATTCCTCCTTTTCTCCAGCTTACCGATTTCGGCCTTGCCAAGTTTTATCACAGCGTCACCCGAGTTTCCAAGAAGGACAGCGAAGAGGAAGGAGGGACGATCAGCTACATGCCACCAGAGGCTTTTGACGTATCGTACAGCCCTACACGAGCCTCTGATATCTACAGGTACAAGAGCACTGAACAAGGCTTGAATAATAGTTATTTATTTGTCATATGAGAATTAATAACAACTCCTGACTTTAGATTGACAGGCTTTACTCTAGGGAAAATACAAACAGGATGTAGTGACAAGAATAGTACATCAATCTGGGTAATTTATCACCGCCAAGCAACTTTGTGCAAGCAACTCAGTGTCAATGAGTTTTGTTTTGTAGAAATCAAGGCTAAAGCATACACTTTATACATTATACACACTTGTTAAACACAGGTTTAGTCTTGGCAGGGAAGTCAAAAATAACAGCGGTGTAGACGTTTAACACGTAAGGGAAACTGGTTCCAGGTAGAATATATATTAAAAAAAAGAAAAAAAAGAAAAAAAAAGCATTTAGAGCGATCGATAAAACTTCCACGTACTCAGGTGACTTCCTCATCCGACAGACTGCGCCCAAATGTTCAATGCTTCCCTCTGCACGCCCACATATTCTGGCGACGATGATACTGTTTCTGTTATCCATGTCCTAGCTCCCATGAGGGTCACTTCACTGATGAAGACAAATTGCGAGCCAAGTACTACAATAAACCTGGGTGTGACTGTTACGATATAGGTAGTGATTGTGGCATGTAACCCTCTCGGTCTCTCTTTCAGCTACGGTATACTCCTGTGGTCCATTGTCACAGGGAAACAACCATATGCAAGTAAGTGACCATTACGTCTCTTTAAACTGCCTTTCATGGCCTCTCTAAATCCTCTACTTACTCCTCAACTTCTTCTTTCTTGCTCTTTGTTTTTCCCATTTGAGTCCTACGCTACCTTTTGCACAATGGCACATGGTGCCAGAATGGCAGGACTTCCCATGCGCAAACACACCGAAGGGTTTCTTTTCCTGGCTCTCAACTGTAGTCCATTGTGTGTTTAGTCGGCACAGGTGAACCACGGCTTGTAAGCAAACAAGTCACGTGGACTAAGATGTGTCTGGTTTATTGGAATTTTAACAGCATCTCATCCCAGCAGAAGAGTCTTTTACCTTAAAGCCAGTATGTGTAGGATTCTAACGGGATTTTAGCAGAGCTACAACAATTAGTTGATTAATTGATTGACAGAAAAATAATCAGCAACTGTTTGTTTAAATCACGTTTCAAGTAAAATTTGCCAAACATTCCCCAGTGTCAGTTTTTAATTTCTGAGGATGTGCTGCTGTTTTCAGTCTTATGTGATTGTAAATTGAATATTTTTTTAACTGGCTGAACTAAACATGTAATCTGATGACACTGCCTGTGGCTTTGGGAAACTTTTCACTGGTCTCTGACATTTTATAGACCAAACAGTTGAACGATTCATTGGGAAAGCTAACGGCGCATGAATCAATAATACAAATAATCGTTAGATGGAGCTCAAGATATTAGCATCTTTCTAAATATTCAGAAAATGTTATATGTAGAAAAGTTAAGACTGTCAGTGAAAAGTGGTGCACTCTGTTTGCTCCTCTCCACTCATTAATCTCACGGAAAGAGACTAGTGACACGCACTTTTGATACAACCACTAGAGGGGCGCCAAAGTCGATAATTTTTAAATGTAAAAATAAAATAATGCTTTCCTATGTTCACCAGCTAGTCGCTAACTTTGCCTGCCTGCCATTTCGGGCTCGACAGTGGGTTTATCAGAGCGTGTTTGATGTACACTTAGTTATTTAATCCATTGTTAATATAAAGATATTGGTTAGTGCATCTTTAATGTAAGTATAAAGAAATATCTGAAAATGAGAAGTTGTGCAGATGCTTACAATATATCTGGGTCACAGGACATAGTCTCCCAAACCTCCAACACCCTTTTCTAATCCTTCCTACTATAGATGCAATGTCCAGCATAGTGCGGTTCCGCATCCCCCAGGGAGATCGTCCGTCGCTAGAAGAGATCAGGTGCCAGGCTGCTGGGCGCGCAGGGTTGACGGGACTGATGGAGCTCATGAAGAAATGCTGGGAGGCAAGACCCAACCAAAGGCCCTCCTCCTTTGGTAAGAAAACTACCCGGTTTACCATGAATATCACCCTGCATATCAAATGTAGAGTAGAATACCTTGATAAAAATCGGCTGATGTACTGGCAGTGTTGGTCCAACGGTCACTTTGGGCCAGACCGAAATATCTCAACAATTATTGGATTGATTTTTATGACATTTTGTGAGGACATTCGTACATTTGCCCAGAGGATGAATCCAACTGATGTTGTTGAGCCACTGACTTTGCCCTCTTAGCCACTGAACCGCAGTGAGCTGTAAAAAAAAGCTCCAAACCATTGGGCCAAAACTGGAAAACACTAAGGAGAAGGTCAGCAAAGAATAGCGTAAACTCCTGTGAATGATGAGTCTCGATCAGTGTATAGTTGAAAATGAGCGCGGTGTCACAGACTCCCGCTCAAGAACGGGTGCTGGGGGAGGTGGGCCGCTCACCTCTGATTAGGGGGCGTTAACAATTTTTTAAATATAAATTTCATGACATAAATAAGTCCCAAGCGGTTGACTCTATGTCGGCACTGGCCCCGCAAGGTTCATGAAGACTAAACCAGTAGGCGGCGCATTGGGCCATTTTCAACCCGTGAAATGCCGATTTTTATAACTTTGGAAAGAGATTTCAGTATCAGCTCCAGCACTGATGTGTTTCGTCGCAGCGCAGTCATATCATTTAGTTTACCGCTCAAAAGAACACGTTGAAGTGTGCGGGACCTCTTTGATATTTTGTGATGGGCTGTGCCCTAGCGTTGACCCTTTACGCTCTCTCTGTGTTGTTGGCAGACTGTACAACTGTTACAGAGGAACTGTATAAGATGCACAAACATTCCGTTCATGATGCCGTCCATCAAGTGCTGAAGAAACTGGTAGGCCTCAAATCTCTCCACAACAATGCTGGTCATGCTGAGAGGCTGTAAAAATTTTGAGATGATGCAGCAAATCACTGTTTTCATTAATCATTTAGGTCAATGCCTGATTCGTGCTTTCTCTTCCTCTTTTCCAGGAGCAAAAGGAAGAAGACAGAATAGCAGAACAGGTTCAGCGGGTTCATATTACTCAGGTTTCAGGTCTGTTTGGTCATTAAATCTTTTTTTTTCCCCTCACCACTTTTAAAGATGATTTTTTTTTTTTTTTACTTTTCTTTGTGCTTATTTGCTTTCTTGCCTGAGAGTTAGATTTAAAAATTGCAGACCAGGTGATGGCTTTAGCTTCATATTTAGCATACAGACATGAAAGTGGTATCAATCTTCATTATGAGAAAATAAGCTAATTTCTCATAATGTCTAACTGTCTTAAACTCTTGGTGTTCTGTGATTGTAATGTCTTGTAATAAACCTCTCAATAGTATAAAAAAAGCCCACTTATTAGCTTTTCTGCAGCTTTCAAGCACATCCAACGCTCTTTGTGAGCTAGGAATAGGAACTTTAGTTTACAGTATTTGGTCAAAACACTATCGCCAAGGTCAAGAAGAGGTTTGACTGACTAAGTTTTATCAAGTCTGTTAAACCAGATTACGATTGCTGATACAAGATAACAAAAATGTCATTTTTACACCACCAATTTTCACGTTTCATGTTTTTTTTTATTTTTTATATGGTCTTTTTTCTTTTTTCTCTTTACTCTTTTGCAGTGCAAACCAAAGCTGTGAACATTTGTCATAATGTGCAAACAGGACGCCCACCAGTTCAGGTGAGATTAATGTTGCTTTCTAGCACAGAGTTGATCAAATAGTTTTTCTTTTAAACCGAGATGAACGTTAACAGACTCACAATGCCCTTTTTCTTTTTCTTTGACACAAATTGGTCAATACTGTGGTGTTTCTGCACTGCATGTTTTTTCTTTCTTTTCTTTTTTTTTTTTTTTTTTGCTGCCTCGAGGAAATATTACATGTATCATTTCCTGCTGCACCAGGGGAATTTTCACAGGAGAGAGCTGAGAACACGGCAAATGTAAAAGCTGTGATGAAATACATAAAGTTTGAATCAAGGTCAATCGGTGATAGAATGCATATTAAAATATTTTATTTCAAATTATAGATTTGTCTCATTTTGGAATAAAACCACCATGATTACTTACTTATTTTGGCACAAAATTCACTGTTCAGGCTTTTTTGCATTCAGCTCTCTGTTTGGTGGTTAAAGGAATAGTTCAACATTTTGGGAATTACGCGTCTCCCCTTTCTTGTCGAGAGTTCAGTCAGAAGGTAAAAAACATGACAACGTGAACAAATGAAACATGGAGGCCTTATGTGATTAGTTAAAGTAAATGTTTTAGTATGAACAAATACACACGTTATTATACAGTTTAATGTCGTTTGAGTCCCAATCCAAAGCAAGCACATTAAACTGGCTTAAAATATGTTTAAAGCTATTAAAACCTTTAATCCTTAGTAAAAGCTGTTTAACTGTATCAGCTAGCTGGCCGATAACCATGGTCTCTACTCCTAACCAGCCTTAAAAATTGATCTATTTCCTTTGAATAGTTGGCTGTTTAATCTCCTTCATCTTTAATTTGGAGATTACAACCCACATGAGAAGGAGTTATCAAGTCGGCTAGGCCACTGGTGCACAATAAACAAATAACAAACAGATTTTACTCCTTTTTGTTACAGGAAATGGCTGGCGGTTGGACTGCAAATCAAAGAGACAAAGCAGCGACAGTCAAAGGTAAAGGAAGTTGGTGTCGCGGGCTACATAGGAAACCGCTAACATGGGAGGGAAAACATTTAGGGCACGTTTCAGACAAAGTAATCATCTATCATGGCATAATGTTTCCATGCGTGTTCCCTTGCAGACCTGCCTACACATGCAAACATGTGGCACGTTGACCACGCCTGCTCACCAACACACCACGGTAAAGTGAACGTGTCCTCTGTTTATCCCATCGGTTCGTCACCACCGCCTCCTTCGGCCGGGAGGTCAGCTCAAGGCAGAGCAGCAGAGAATCCCCAGATGGATTCTAGGGAAAACCTCTTTCCACCCTACCACGTGGGTTTTTTTTTTTTAATTTTTCAAATTTTTTTTAATTAATTAATTTTTTTAACCATTAAGCACTGCATTAAAGATTCGTTCCACAATGAGAGGAAATCAGGGAGAAGAGGAAATCTGAAGAAGAAGCCTCCAAAGTACCAACTTAACAACAATCTAATACTTATAATGTGTAGATATATAAACAGGGATGAGATGATAGGAAATTCTGCTGCAGGACATATTGCTGTTGGTACGTGAGAGAAATCATATAATAAGGAGAATTTCATGCCACACTGGCAAGTCCTGAAAACGAAGATGCTCAGGCAGTGAGTGCTTGCACCCCTGATAAGCGCCAGAAGAAAAGAAAAGAAAAGAAAAAGTGGTATAACATCCTGTCAAAGGTTCAATTGCAAACGAAAGACTGCAGCTACTCTATTCTTAATGTACACTGCTTCAGTTAGTGCCTTCCTTTCCCCTGGAGCTCTCTTGCGTTTAAGAGCATTTTTTGTAATTCAAAAGAAGTTTGATTAAATGTTTTTTATTCTTAAGCTCGTATGTACTGGTAAAAGTGAAGGATTTCTACTTTTCAATTTCACTTAAGTCCAAAATTTTTACTTTTATCAGTTTGAGAAGTATGGGTCCTGATGTTTGAAATTGAAAAATGAAAAAACTGCGCAAAATAAAAACAAGCTAAAGGATGTGGTGAACCATTGACTGTGAACAGTCAACTCAAACAATGATAAGGCATTCATGGTGTTGGACTCTTCCGTACACAGAACAACAGCTCTGAACAAACACTGCTGTTGTTTTTCTCTCTCTCTTTTTCCATTTTTTTTTATTTTCGCATCTGCAGCGTCAGTCCTCCAGCCCTGGCAGCTTCCCCTGCAGTCAGCCCGTCGCACGAAAGGTCTGCATCCACCTGAGCAATGTCACCGGATTTCAGAGCGGCACCAACAACATCATGCACATCTACGCCCCCGACCCCACAGAGAGGAAACGGCACCCGACAGCGCCATCGTGTGTCAACCTCCCGCCGCCGCACGCAGGAAGCTGGAAGGACAAGACAGGAGGAGTGGGCTGAGTTCCCATGGAGCTTTTCGATTCTAAGTTCTCTAATTTTCTCTTATAGTTCTCTGTGTTTTCGTTTGTCCTGTCTTGCACAACAGGAAGATCATGGTATTTTAGAGGAGCTCCCTGTATGAAGACTTGGGATTGTTTTTTCTTTATATTGTAAAACTCTTTTTCTGTGTTTGCTTTTCAAATCTGAACAGGATTCAGATAGGGTTTCAGTTGCATGCCGGCTTTTTAAAATGAGTTTTTAAAACGGTCTTTATTTATTCTGCTTCTTTTGTTTGAAAATGTTACACCGATGAGCAAAACCTTCACACCTCCATTTTGCCCTGTCAGCGGTACATATGTTGGGTTTTTTTTTTGGTTGTTTTTTGTTTTTTCACCAACTGTGGTCGACAAATTTCTACAGTCGCAGCGCCAGCCCACCATCAGGTGTGCCAAATCCCCTCAACAACAGATGGACTATCAGTCAAACCAGTTTGATATGTAGTCTGACCTGTTCACAAACAGTGTTTGTTTTAGCAAAAATGCCAGATGCACATGTGAAGATTGACAGAAATTTCTAAACTCTTCAATACTTTCACCATTTTCCTCATGCTGGAAACCCCCCCCCCCCATACTGTGTATATATATATAAGTGCGTTTTTGGACAGTGTAAAGTTTTTTGTACTTGCATTGATTTGGGTTCCTTTTGATAATTAGGCGTCTTTCTTTACAAACTCATGAGGTGCAGCCAAGAAACTTGATTATACTTTTTTAATCGTTACTTTTGTAAACTTTTTTTTTTAAACATGCATTTTTATTAAAAATGTATTTTCTAAGACTATCAAACGCAGGGTTGACATTCAGTATTAGGCGGTTGATGAAATGATGCCACCACAAAAAGTTGACATGTTGAATCTGAATACTTCACTCAGTAGAAGCATGACGTAGCTTCAATGAAGTTTGCAGTATAAAAAAACCAAAATGCTTTATCTTAAAGAATAAGTCTGGTGTTACTCTGTATTTTTCCTATCATCAGCAAATCTCAGGAAAAAAGACTAAACAACAATGATCTGATCTCCCTAAAAAAGTACATGTCTGTTTAAGACCATAAAAAAACACACAGTGTCATCAGACTTGTCCTCTGACTCTGAAGGTACTTTAGTGGAGATAAAAGGGAAACATTAAGAAACCTGGTGATTGTAGCTGTTAAAGAAAAATACAGTTTACTATGATTCTGTTAATGTAATAAATTCTACATTTGTACTCAAATATTGTGGGTGTCATATTTATATTACACTTTTTTTCGTGTTGAGGTCCACTCGTGAATTCAGAGTGTCATTTCAAACACCAAAATCAGTGGGCAGCAGTTTTAGAGCCACATTTTCACAGAGTTTGATTTAGATTTTCATTTTTGAAGAGGTGAAAATTAATCAGCCATTGTTTGGGTGAGTGTTTTTTGAAGCAAAACTGGAAAAAAAAAACTCTCTGGTTTCAGCCCCTCAAATGCGTTTTGGTGCTTTTCTCCATAAATATATACTGAATATATTTTTAAACAGGGTTTTAAACTGTTGGTAAAGACCAATCAATACATTTAGAGAAGTTGCCTTGGACATGATGGACATTTTTCACTGCTTTCGGACGTTTGAATCCAACCGATTAATTGATAACACAACAAAATAAATGGCAGATTAATTGATGATGAAAACAACCGGTAGTTTTATATTTTAAATATATGAATTGTACTCAAACAGTCCTTTTATTCTTAAACAAATAAATAAAAAATGTGAAATGGAGAGGAACACGAGTTCAGTTGCCATTAAATTAATTAAACTGATTACTTAAGGTATCCACACTGCTGTAGTGCAGTTTTTTTTTTTCTAAGTCAAGGAGAGGGCTCTAAGAAAATATCTAATATGGCTGCAGAGGGCCTTGTTTTTTGTTTTGTTTTTTTAATAAAATGAAATATAAGATCAACCCCCTCGGTACCTCAAAAGTTTTAGTACAGTCCCTAAATTCTTATGTTAAAATATTTATTTTGGTGACATGTTTAGTGCCATATCGTTTGTGCTCTACCATCTGTAAATAACTTTCCATAAGTTGTCTTTTAATGAACCTTGAGTGTCTGTAGGTGGCACTCTTGTTTTTCTGTTCAGCAGTGGCTTGCGCCACTGACATCCACCCTTGCCTTCTTCTGTTTATTCCAAACAGATCACTTGTGTTGCGGCTGAAAATGCATTATGCATCGCTTTCACTTCACCGGGGAACTTCTTCCCACAACAAAAAATAAATTTTTAGAAACAGCAAATGCAAGTAAGGATTTAGACATGGGCTGAATTACAATTTTTTTTTTACATGTATAACAGCGAAAAAATTGGAATGAAAATTAATTTATATAAAAAATGTCACTGGTTATGAGTTTAACTCACTCACTGTTACAGAAAAATTATTTTATTTGTGTGTGACATTTTCTTTGATCACATTTTGACTTTGAAGAGCCCCATTTGTTACGTGGTGTTCATCTACTTTGGGAACCTGAGTCTTCACATTGTTTTGTACTCCAGACACAGATCTCCAGAGCGCTAACACAGGCCTCCGCTGTGCAGCCGCGGCGTTGAGACTAATCGGTTGTGACGGTCCAGTGTGAACCCAGCGGGCTTCTGGCACCAAAACCTTTCCTTCACCGCCAGTCCTCCATCTGCCACCGGATCCACCGCAGTGGCATGCTCGGTCTCTGTGCCTTAGCGAGGACAACAAAATTGAAAGAAGAGTTTTTCCTATGATACTGGTACAGTACTCTAATTGGGTGGAGGCGCCCTTTTGGGTGAAAGGCCCTGTGATACCCTAAACATACCTCTTGGGGCACACAACGGGGATACCCACTACTTACGGAAACGAACATCTGTCAGCACCAAATGATTTATAGAGCATATGTAAAATATAGTAGAGGTGGTTTGGAGGCCACAACAGCGTCAGCATTTACCAAGGACTTGCGGTGGGCCTGTCCTTGTCAGATAACTAAATGTGCAAGCTGTTAGGTTAATGAACTTTACCGCACGCTCATGCGCACAAAGGTTTCTTGAGCGCTGTTAACAGTCTAGGGTTTAGTAAGTTTACGAGCCTCAACGGATGATGATAAATGGAAAAACTGCAGAGGCTGAAATGCAACTCAAGTCTAATGTTAATAACAATCGTTTCAAAATCTGATTTTATAACTTAGATTATCAGACAAGTCAAAAATATAGCTGAATAAATCAATAAATAGTATTAGTTTCAATTAATAGTATTAAGTATTAATTAAATAATTAAAATGGAGTATAAAACAAAATATAAGGCTTTATACTTTTCCCATAACCTCCAGTCCATGGCACAAAAACTGTTAATTTTTTTCCTTTACCACCAATTTATACGAAACATTTACCATTTTCGTCACCAAATTCTTCATGTGTGTGTAGACACAAGGCTTTTGAGCTGACTACCTGGGTGAAGCTAACTTTCATTGTACATCTCCACCAGCTAAGTAATGTTAATCATCTATATGCTGCATGCTGCTGTAGCATTGCTGTATAAACTCTTAACATTAGCTAAAGCAGAGGTTTTCAAACTGCGAAGTGTGCCTATCCAGAAATTCGCACACCTTCTCAGAGTCATAAGCCAGTCAAATCTGAACACACGGACATGATATACATATTTTTACATTCAGTGTGACTCAAACTTCCAGAGGATATCACTATTTCCTGAATAAATGTCCATTAAAACTGCTAGGAAATCATAAAAAAAGACACTGCTTTAAACTGAAGAACTTGCCCGAGAATCATCATGTTTTTAAGTTTTCTTTTTTCACCATCAAAGTAGTCCAGTGTCAGTTATCTGTACATCCACAGATACGCTGCCAACGGGAACTGCTAATAGCTGATTCGGCATACTTTTAATGGTGTCAGTTTGCCAAAATGTGAACAAACGTAGGCCAAAAAAACGGGGCTCAAGATGTAGCCCACAGCTAACTCAATAAATCCATGGCAGCAGTTTCTGTGCTATTGACATCTCCCAAAGCATTATGGGAACTGTAGTTCCAAACCTTACAGCATGATTATCTCCCAAATAGAAGTACAACAAACTCTTTGAAAACCCCTGGAGGATTTTATAACTTTTGGATAAAGCTAGGCTAGCTGTTCCCCCAATTCCTGTCTTTGTGCTAAGCTGAGCTGACCTGCTACGGTAGCTTCATATTTACAGTATAGACATGAGAGTGGTATCAATTTTCTCAACCAATTCTCCCTAAGAAAGCAAATTAAAGCAAACGACGAACATTATTGTTTTTACATTCGCCAAAGCCCTCAGGTTATGGGAACTGTAGTTCCATAACTTAGATAGTTGGGTTGATGGGGGTCAGTAGTTCGGTATCTTCTTCAAGTGCATATCTTGTCTTCATCAAGGAGCACTGAGCACTAACTAGATAGATAGATAGACTTTATTGCCACAAACATTTGCTATTTGCTCGTATTCCATGCATTAGAAGAAAATCACAAACCTCGGACAGGCCGACACCTGGTGTAAGCAGGCACAGACATCACATTACATTGGTCAGAAGACAGACAGTAAGCCATAAAAGTGCAATGGAAATGGAAATTACATTCAGGATTATTTGGTGCAAACTAAATTCACCCATTCATCTGATACATATGATGATGCATCATAGCAGTTTAATGTCACTTCCAACTTTAGACAGCATGGAAACGAATCGGTATCCATCGGTGCTTCCTCCTTTATGTCAAGGGCTTTAAAGTAATACTTGCCCCAAAACAATCTTTATTTTATACCCTTATATATATGGCTATGACAGGAAAATCATCTCCTATCCTACCTCAACCCACGCTACAAGGGGAACACCAAAAACCCAGAGAAAGTGGAGTACTTCCACCCTCCCATCAGGTTCCCTCTCTCCAGTTTGAGGTAAGCCTTGTCCCCTCTCTCCATCATCACTAGCCCAGAGTTGGTGGCAGCTTCCCTGGTCACGTCCTGGTCACCTGCGAAGGCCGAGATTACAGGCCAGCCATTGAGGACCAAACTCACCTGAGAAGAACAGGTGAGAAGATAGAGAAGGGGAGCACAGGGGAAAGGCGGCGCAAAGAAAGGTGAAATTTTAGATGACATTTGCAGCTAAATTATAGTCAGAGGACATGCATTATATATATACCGTTGGTGCTACTATGTAAAACCCTTGAGTTTCATAAAAATAACATATTTTCAGGATATTTTTAGCTTTTACATTTATCCACTCAGTTGTGGGAAGGTTTTATATTCCCACTGTTTACGGATAATGTTGTTAACCCGTGGGGGATTGATTTAAATGCCAACAATATTTTCAAACTACACGTTAAGACGTTTGAGCAGGTGCCATAATAGATGTGGGTGGGCCAGCAACTAAAGTTAAGATGTGTCAAGTCTGAGTAACTGTCCTAGATTAAACAGAAAAACTAAAGGTTTACCGAAACTGAAACTTCTTTTTAAAGAAATAGTTTGACATTTTGGGAAATATTTGCTTTTTTGCACCAGTTTAGTTGAGAAAATTGATACCACTCTCATGTCTATACTGTAAATATGAAGCTACCGTAAGAAGGTTAGCTTAGTTTAGCACAAAGACTAGAAATAGGGGGGAACAGCTAGCCTAGCTCTCACCAAAATTTATAAAATCTTCCTACCAACACCTCTAAAGCTCAAATAACATGTTATATCTCGTTTGTTTAATCCAGGGGTTTTCAAAGTATGGCAATGTACCCGTGGATGTACAGGTAAGTGTCACCGGACTACTTTGATGGTGAAGAAAACTTAAAAAGATAATAATAAGTCGAACTATTCTTTTGAGTTGTTGTTCTTACCTGTATTGTCTGCCGGTTGTAAACTTTGACCACATGGAAGCTGAAACTGTAGACTCCTTTTCTGGGGGCCACAAAGATACTCCTCGCTGGATCAAAATGCCCGCCTACGTTTACTAAGATCTGAAAAGAAAAGGAAATGAAAGGAAGAATAAATTTGAAAATAACACAACATGGCCCAGAGAATAGATACTAATAGTCTATTAACTTTTGGAATATTTGACCAAAAATCTGTAATCCTGGGGCATTTTGTGATATTTGTTGAGCCATAACTGTGTTTTTTAATCAAATTTTTCATCATCCAGCCCTAAATTCTTCCTGTTTTTCAAAGTAGTTGAAAAAGCAGGAAAGCCGAGAAGAAGAAGAACAAAAAAGGGAGGATGTGAATAAACTTTTTCGGTAGACCATTTGGCTCACAAGCTGCAGACCAAAAACCAGACAAGTCATTATGTGTCATGTCTGAGCTCTTAGAATAGACCTCAGATATTTGCTATTGCGCAAAACTTTCAGGTACATACAAATAAACATTTATACGTGACATGTGCAGCATAGTGTCTGGCATGTGGGTTGTGGACAGCTAGCAGTACGTGACAGTATGTGACACTGACTCAGATACTGGAAATAACACAGATTGATTCATGTTTGTAAATGAAAGCCTTTGTTGGTAAAAGTATAATGGGTGAACTGTGTGATCAGGAGGTATTTGCCAAGCTCTCTCGAATAGTGTCTTTGTTTTCTTTCTGTTGGGAAATTAGAAGCAAAGATCAACCCAATCCAGTGCAGAGGGGGTGAAATGTAGTTTTCTTTATGTCCTTGATAAGAAAATGCCCAGTTAACCTTCCCAGATTGGTCTGTGTTTGTGAAGTTCAAGTTTAAACCAAACCAAAACCTTAAATTTCAAAATGTGAAGTGGAAATGTCTAAATAATAGTCATTGATCAACCAAAAGATGATCAACCTGTCGCAGATACAGTTTGACATTTTTGTCATATGGAGAGGTAGATGTCTTACTTGCTCCTTCAAGGACTGTTCAACCAATGTTAACTAATGCTCTGGACATCTACACGCAGAGACTGCTGAAACCCACCTGGTCAAAGTAGATGGTCATGGTGCGGTTGCTCATCTCCGAGGGTTCATGGTTGGTGTTACGGATGGCTGAAAATGCCACCCGTCCAGTACCTGACCTCACCGACATGCCCAGAGCGTTACCCGATGGCTCCGCAGAGGGGGTGGAGTCGCACACCACCAGACACTTCCCCTCCAACACGATTGGCTCTGTGTCATTCTGGCAACTGACCTGTGAGGGCCCCCAATGGACGACAAGGAACAGTCCAATGAAAAAGACAGAGCGGGGAGTACGGTGTGGCGAAGAGGGAAAAGACGGACAGGGCATAGCTCCAAATGAGGACGAGCTTTGGGTGCTTCTGGGCTTTGCTGGTGTTTGTACTCCCAAAAACAGTGACAGTGTGGCCCCCACAAATATTCAGCGAGTATGTATCTTCTTGGAGTACACCTCACTTTAATATCAGGATCATCGTTTCTCCTGGAAAAAACACTTCAACTGAGGGATTCTTGCATCTCATAAGACATTAAATGATTTTATGATCCTCAACTAACAGTTCTGCAAACACGGGGTTGGAGATGGAGTCTCTTTGGAGAGGAATATTAGTTGCCACCAAGGTAGTGGCTTCCCATAACAGCAGACAGGAAGTTATTATATGCACAGTATAGATGGAGGTTGTCCAGTTTCTCACGCCTCAGCGGGGAGAGCTACCAGCCAGATGGTTGCTGACAGAGAATCCAAACCGGTTTGGCGGCTGTAAAGGCTTCGGGCCTGTTTGAATCGGTAGATCACAGGACACAATTTTGCACATGAAAAATTGCATAAAACGTGCACGTTCTTTACATGAAATCAATGACATGACTGAAGCTTAGTGCCTTTAAGAGGCTTTTCTATTGTGAGCATTATGTTTAGCATTTTAGAGAGTTGTTGATTAATACAAGGGAGCATTGAAAGGATAAGACATTCAGACAGTGCTAAGTCACAGCAAAATGTACAGGACAATGAAGTACATTGCGAAACTAAGCTTAAAATATGGATGTAGGCATATGTTTGTTTATGTATACATTATGCACTTTCCTGTCTCTTCTTTTGGAAAAATTAAATTGGAAACACAGAAAAAGACTATTAAGAACATGCAAAACTATGAGCAATGCCGGCTTCCTCTACTTTTCTGCAACTAACCTACACAACATCCTGTATTTATCAGTTTAATGTGTGAATATATTGGGTGCCATTGGTCAAAATGTATTCCTATGGCAGAAAAGACCTGTTCTATTCTAGCTTTCCATTCTTTTAAGAGCCATTAAAATGAAAACACGTGGCACAGCGCTTCTCCAGTACACTATGCTGTATTTATCAAATATTTTCGACTATTTTGCCTTCATCAGGGTGGTGTCTATGGCTGTTTTTGGTCTCCTTATATATAGTCCTTTTCTTAAAAATACTTAAAAAAATAACATTACACTTAGTGTAGTGTTATTTCAGAAACACAAGAAACTGGCAACGGCCTCAGACACCACCCTGATGAAGTCAAGCTAGTTGAAAACCTTTGATGAATACAACATGGTGTACTGAAAAAGAGTTGAGCGACTTGTTTAGATTTTGGATGAACTTGCACTGAAGTTCACAATGGTCTGCACCTTGCTGTGTGTGTATGCTTTTGAGGCTAAAAATTGTTGAAACAACTAAATCCAACATCGCAAACTGTTGCTCAAACCTACAGTGCTTTGACATTAAATGCAAGAAAAAGCTTGTGTTCTCCGGTCAAAAAAAAAAGTGTGAGGAAAACGGGTGAATATTAAGAGAAAAGTTATTATGTTGAAGAAGAAAATAAGTCGAAGACGAAGTGATGAGGTAATGCTTTGGCCAGGGAGAGGCCCGCGTGATTGCTGCCAGCTGGACTCAGGAGGAGGGACAGTGGACTATCACAATCCCACTACTGAGAAGCCATCTGTGGGTAAACATGCCCACTCTCTCTCCCCCATCACCTTTCCAATTTAATTCCCGTCTCTGCACTTGCATTCCTTTACCCAAACACACATGAAGACATACTATAAATACAAAAATTACAATACCAGCTCAAACGTTTGAGCGGCAGTTGACAATATCTGCGCTGATATATCAGCACTTTACTTTTCATGCACTGCAGGTAAGTATTAACCTTAAATAAATGCTAAAACATAGTTTTGAAGAGTTTCTTACATTGATCAAATGGATTTTAGGAAAAATTACTGAGGAAGTCTTACATCGTTTTGCAGTATTAGAGACTCCCCCACAATTAGCCCCTTAACAACATATCCAACAGTAAAAAGTGCAAGCATTTTCACGAAAACAACCCCTGGATCATGCATAAAAAAAGGATGTTTTGTGAAAGAACATTGCTGGAAAAACACCCACCTCTAGCTTTAAGCGTTGGCTCTGCAGTGATGTATAGAAACCGGTATGTGTCAGTGAAGTTGAAGCGTCCTAAGAGCCCGGTTACCCTGTTACCTTCAGCTTTATCTCTGTTCCTCTGTCTCTCTTTTCCCCATCTCTCGCTCTCGCTCTAACTATCTCTCTGTTCCAGCAAACCCCTGTGTTCGAGCAGACATTTAATCACATCACGAGTATCACTGCCCTTCTGTTCTCATGGCTCCTTGACCCCCTACTGCACATGTTTCCCCTTCCTCCCCCTTCTATTTTACCTAATTTGAATATCAATATATGGTCATATTTAGGTACTCACAGTAGCTGGTTAAGGTTTGGGAATGATCATCATCTTGGTTAAATATTGAAAAAGTCAAAAGTGCCATGAAGCACAAGGCAGGTCAGTTTTACTTTATGAATATATAATGGAAACCACAATATTTTCCTAAGTGCTTTTGTTGCCTAAAACGAACCAGACACAAGAATCATGTCACAGTTTTTTCTTAACTCGAAAAAATGCTGCCACTGAATGTAAACCAGTTAGCAAATACGTTGCCCTCATAACTACTCTGCTATTAGTAGTATATGAACATAAGTTTTAGAAAACAGGGTCGGAATACTAGGCACAAACCCTAGACTGCT
The DNA here is from genome assembly GCF_016859285.1 of Xiphias gladius. Taxonomy (NCBI): domain Eukaryota; kingdom Metazoa; phylum Chordata; class Actinopteri; order Istiophoriformes; family Xiphiidae; genus Xiphias; species Xiphias gladius. Next base: position 14,872,767 of record NC_053411.1, read on the forward strand.
CCGAAAAATGTTGGTGAGTTTCGAAGGGCCAAAAAATATTTTTCCTGTTAAACTGGAGAAAATGTTGTGACTTCCACCATTTTATATCACTTTGGCAACCCAGAATGTAATGAACTCCTGGCTTCGCTGAGTTTTCGAGGGATATAAAGCAGGATATTATCTGCATAACATTCGATATTAACACAGCGGAATGAGAAGAACACCGGGCCTAGTATTGACCCCTTAGGGACTCCACAACTAAAGGCAGCACAGGAAGACAAAGGAATCCACCAACTACAGGCAACACTGTTCAGGCAAATAATGAAGACTGAAACCATTTGAGTGCAGAGGCCTTCATGTCAATATAAAGGAGTAGTGTGATCAGTGGTGTCAAAGACATATCTGCAGTGTGCAAGAGAAATTGGTGCTGTGATTTGTTCGAAAACTGGACTTGATATCCTGAAATACAGGAACAAAAACATCAGAAAGATTTATATATGCATTTAAAAAAGTGCAAGCAGAAGTTGAGAAAAAGACAAATCAGTTGCCCTTAAATGGGAAAAAAATAAAAAATTTGACACTATTTCCAAAATTCACAGTTTTTATTTTTCAATAAATGGCTTTCATCTTCAGTTTAACTTTTTGTAATGCCCATTTAGGATATGAAGTTCAAATATTGATTCAAGTTCGGCAGCACCTTCAACAACGTTTAAAAAATTTTATATTCATTTATATACACAAGTCCGGCATCATTTTGTAAAAATTCTGCTGGATAAAAAAGCAAACAACTCTTGTTAGTATCTGAAATCCTCACTGAGATCTTACAGGCAGCAAAAGCATGTTTGTCAGGTGTGTTTTTCGGTTATCAAAAACAGAAATAACTGTTGCAGGTCAGTGCCTATAACGCACTATTACGGTACAATCATTGAAAAACAAGTTAAACCAAAATAGGTTAAAAAATGTCCTGGAATAATACTTAAAACCCTTTTTTTTTTAACATTGGTTAGCATCATCCTTTTATATGACACGTTATGTATATGACTCAATGGTTATGTCCTGTTCTTCCCTGACACTTGCCTCCACAGGACATATAACCAGCGGCGCAGTGTTTTTCTTGTTGTCTTGAACGCAGGGGTTAAAGTACGGGTAGAGAGGCTCAGTAAAGGTGCACCCGCTGTAGGTATAAATGTGAGTCTTTGCGTCTGCGTTGTAGAAGGACACCGATCCTTCCTCGTAGTCCAGGTATATGCCCACTCTCTGAGGGGTGTCCTGGAGGTGGAGGGGGACAGAGGGGCCAGCGCAGGCGCTCAGATTGCCTCCTTTACGCCTGCAGATCGCCCAGTAACCGCTGTCGGGGCGCACGGTGATGGCCCCCTTTCTGTTAATGGACTCCCTGGCCACGCCAAGGTCCCAGTCTGTTTTATCTCCAACCTGAAACACAACGCACACAAACCAGAATTAGACAGGCAACAACAGAATGAGAGACAAAACAAAACCTTTTTTTAATCAAAAATTCATTGATGATAAATGATGTGATGACTTGATGACTTGGTGGGATGTGTATTTACGAATCACAAGGGCTTCAAATAACATGTTCATTATTTTCTACAGTATATGTTATAGTTGGAAAACCGGGTATTTTTGATTATGACACGCAGGCACAAGCAGCTACAGTAAGTAATGAGATTGGTTGTGTATGTTACATGTACCTAACCCGATAAAATTATGCCTACGTTTAATTGTGTGTAACCAGTCTCAAGCTGTTGGTGTAAGACTGTGGTGCGAGTGGTTTTTATCGCGGTTCGACCGCCTTTAAAAACATACTGAATCTGATTTGTCTAAGTGTACTGTCGGCTTAAATTGTGTTCTCATGGATGTTAGCTCCTACCTGAACTACCCAGTAGCGTCTTCCATATCTCAAGCTTTCTTTCCCCAAAACACAGACGCAGGAGTTAAACCGCTGAGGGGTGTCTGGGAGTTGGGCCTTCTGGCAGCTGAGGCTCACCTGTGGATCAGTATCATTATCAATATTATCATCATCTTCATCGTATCATATTAAACATTAGCCTAATTAGCAACATTGTCATCACCACTACCGGTTGTTAGCCTTTTCATTTTCACAGTCAAAGCAGTTTTAGCTTCATTTCGGCACCTAATTCACAACCCAAACTTTTCCAATTTTTATGTTAGAATATGTTGCGTTACGTCCACCTGTATTACTGTCAAACTCAAGACAACAGGGAATGTTTTAGTACAAAAGCTCAACCAGTTTTAGCTCTGCCTACTGTGACAGAACAAAAGATGTCACAAAATCTTTCCTCGTCCTCGACTTAACAGTCCTACATGTGAGAAACCCAAACTGTTCTGAGGAATTTCTCGTTTAATGTGGCAGCGAAGAAGACTGTGGTCTTTACACATTTCAAGTCGGTGATTATACAATCATAAAGTACCTTCTTTCCATCACGAGACAGGAGCAGCCAGCCTGAAGCAGTCTCAGGATCCAGAGTCACATCCACTGCAGAGACAAAGAAGAGAAACAGTGAGTCAAGCACTGAAAAGAGGTACTAATAAAGGTTAAACAAGGTTACTGAAATAAGAAAAGGAGGTATGATTCTGAACATACCTGCATATTGATTCATTTTGTCTGCCTCTGCAAAAAGGGAGAGGCAAAAGTTATTTTCATACACTCATTTCCACAACAGTCTCTTGAATCGTTGCACATTTTTGGAAAGTAGATATTCATTTTCAGCCAAATGATTACTCACCTTCTGCAGACAGTTTCTTGGCAGCTTCCTGACAAACTTCCACCAGCTTAGAGACAGCTCTCCTCACCGTCCCCATGCAATTATCGGAGTAGACTGCGACCTCAGACCACTCTCTAGTGGATGGGAGTACACTGAGAGACGGGTAACTCTAAAATAGGGGAAGACACATGGGTTTCTCACAAGCACACTTTTTGACATGTTGAGGCAGCGCAGAAATATTGCAATTTAGCACGGATATCTAACCTCCAGGAGGTGAAGAGGGTTCTGAGTGAGCTCAAGTTGCTGCAGCTCGCTGCTCCTCGTCTGCAGCTCACTGATTTCCTGCTCCAGCTCGTCGAGCAGCTCCTCAGCCGCCCTCTCAGCTTCTTCCTGCCCCTCCTTGAGCTCTTCCACCAGCTCAGCCTGGTGTTTCTGGATTGCCGTTATCAGCATGGCGCAGACTTCAGAACTGCTCTGAATCTCTCTCTCTGTGATTTTCTGTCAATGGAAAAGATACAACATTTAAATTTACAGAAAAACACATCGACATAGTGGATCATCTCTCTCTGAGAGTGCATCTTTGAACCATTGGAGAGCTCACTTTACTCAGGTCCACTGAATTTTTGATATCCTCCATATTTTTCAGCCTGGCCTGGACCATCTGTTGAATGTAGGCCTTTGTCGCCCTCAAACGACTCTGCCAAAGGTAAAAAAAATATAACATTTTGAATATAATGTTCTGAAAATGCACAAAAAAGCAAGACTAGGGAAACTATGTTGACTGAGTGATTGAATTTATTTTTTCATTTAAAAAACACAAAATACAGTAACATATTTCCATATATACACAAGAGGAAAGAACTCATTTTTATTTTTTTATTTTTTTACATAAACTAATTTCAGTTTAAAGGAAGTAGATGAATGAAATAAATTTCTCCTCACCTTGATCCTCTTGCTTGTCCTCTCAATGGGGACAACCTCGTGGTGCTTATGGTCCCTCTCTTTGCATTTCGCACACACAGGCACATTGTCTTTCTTGCAGAACATCGTCAGTGGCTTGTCGTGGTTTCGGCAGAGGTTACTGCAGGTGAAGGTGGCCGGATCCGTCAGCCGGTGGCTCTGCAGGGCTGGATCCCTCAGGTGAGGTGTGAGGTGAATGTCACAGTAAGAAACCTGGCAGACGAGGCACGACTTGACCGATGTCGACTTGTTTCCCTGGCAGATGTTGCAGGGAACTTTGGCAGCTTCGGAGACTTGGTTAGGGGATTGTTTCATGCTTCCCGGTGAAACCACAGTGTCGACATCCTTTTCTTGCGTTGGTGTGGGTAACAGAGACCTTTTGATTTGGATTAAATTATGTTATATCTCAGCATAATTCAAATATTTTGCTCTTTTGAATATGGTTTGCGAGCATATGAAAGAACCAGAATGCTTAAAAAAGTGAAATAATACAAAAATAGAGTCATATGGAAAGTATTCAAAACAAACCTTTTAAAGAATTCAACGATGTCGGCAAATCCTCGGTTGATCCTGAGGTCTGGGCGATTTCTGAATATCTCTTTGCACAGCGGACACTCCGACTTGTCCTTCGTACACCAGAAGCCTTCGATGCAGTCCAGGCAGAAGTTGTGTCCACACGGGATGGAGACGGGGTCGGTGTAGATGTCCAGACAGATGCAGCACCGGAACTGGTCTTCCGTTAGTACAGAGTCCATGGTTCTGACTGGACAATGACACATTATTTTAATAACAACATGCACACCCGAGTGAAATTCTTGCACACCTAACAGCACATGGTTACGGAAGCCCCGAGAGGCAAGTGAAAAAAAAAATTGATTTTTCTCCATGCACTCTAAACATGAGGTACATATATTGTGTGTTCGCAAGTTATGTAACATCATTAGTCATGTCTTTTTTTTTGGCTAGAAATGTATTTTAATTTAATTAACTGACTTAGAAAAATTATCCTGGCAAAAAAAAAAAAAAAGAAAAAAATTAATCACAAATCAGATCGCCCATGATAGCAAGTGAAATTTTTGCTCTTCTCATGTCAAAATTTGCTTTAAAAAAAGATACTATGCAGGTAAAACCATAGTTTAGATGCCTGACCTCTTGCCAAAGCTGATCCATATCGAAATTCAGAAAACCCTGACAGGCACTGGACTTTTTTGCATTCTGCTCACCCTGACAAACTACATCACTGTTGTCAGTCTAAAACGCCTAAAATAAGTGAATAGGTAGATTTCATTTTGCCTGCTAATATCAACAATCTCTTACGTGTTTACGTTGATGTGTTGAGTGTCCTGATCATCCTCATCAGATTCAGTTTGCAGACGCTTATATAGTATTTCGTGTAGTGACGGATTAGTCATACTACTTATTAGAGTCAAACTCCTCCCTGCAGATTCACTTTCTCATGCTGCTAAGTCAGTCTGGAATTTCTGGTCCTTCGGCCTCGACTGCTGACATTATTATGTCAGATTTACCCTGATGTCATGCAGTAAGGCTCCACCGGAGCGCCATGCTGGGAGCGAAGGGGTTGGGCGTCTGTCGTGCAACTCAGTATTACTGGTGCAGACTGAGCTGACACTGGAAAAGTTTTATCCTCATATTTCAACACGATGCTATTATTTCCACCTACGCATGAGAGCAGCAGCCCAAACTCAATCACTGAGTTGCTCAGGTTATTAGAGAGATATGTGAAGAGAAAAAAATGCGGAAGACCTCCGGAGATAATAAAATGTAAATAAATGTCAGCAAACTTTGATTTACTATGTGTTTTCTTAATTAAACCTCAGTAAAATTAAAATCCCACATTATGCAGTGCCCCTAATCAGTTCTCAGTCAAAGTTTATGCAATCCTTCAATCACAAAAGCAATCCAGAGTTGTAGTAATATAAAACTGAATGCACGTTTTATACTTTGTTTTATACTTTGTTCAGTATGCGTGGTGTGTGGCAAGCAACATATGGACGGTAAATAACAAAAAAGCAAGCCATGGAAAAGAGGCTGTGGAATCTGAAGAATATATTTCATCAGGAAAGTGTCATGTCAGCCAGAAGAGATTAATATATTAGGCAAGAGGAGGGGGAGGACGACGGTGACAACAGAAAACGGCTGATCAATTGTGCAGATCATTTGCTGAATTAATTTCTGTGTGTGTTTAGTTTTATTTTTCTTATTTCCTAATTTAAACATCATTCATTTTACATCGAACGCCACTTAACAGAGAACACCAGTGTTCATGATAAAAGTATAGACTTGAAAATACTTATATAAACTTATATAAAACATGTAGTTTTTGGTTCTTCTCTCTTAAGATGCTCTTAGCCTCCTACGAGTGTTAATTTCCAAAAGCGCCTCCCGTTACGATGCCTTTGGAAAACACCTCTTAAGCGTAAGATGTATTGTACGATCATCTTAGCCTTAAGATGCTTTTTGTAAACGAGGACCAGAGCACTGTGTTTACATTTTCAAAAAAAGTCCATAATTAAAGGAAACCAGCTACTCTGACAACTGTCACGATAGCAGCATTATGCTTTCAATGTCTTCTACAAAAAGTCAGGAATCCCAAACAAAAATAAATCCTGCTATTTAATACAGAGAAAATCTGAGGAAATACCAGTTAAATAGTCCATCTTGCCTTCTTTTCCAGGATTTTAAGACAAAGTTAGCAAACTGCATCAAAATTTGACTTTTTTTAACATCTGTGCACCAGAATATTTCAGTTCTGTTGAGCCATTTCATGGAAAAATGCGCTCTCTTAATTCATCATGGTTCGTATTGTAGAAAAAAGGACTAATTTTCTCCCAGGTCAAGGAGCATGTTGATCAGGTTTCGGGTACGAAACTAATTTTTCTCGCACATTATCAGAAAAACCAAACTAAAGCTCCATCGTGCGACTGTATGTCGAGAAGGACCAAATGTTTTGATCTGACTGAATGCTAGAAGATAAGAGCTCCTTATTTTGACTCAAAGTGTACTTCCTCATTTTTCTGGCAAGGAGCACACCTCAGTCTGTGACCAGTCCCATGTCAGAGGGAATGTGTGTGTAAAGGTAATAACAAGATAATTTTGTAAAAACTTTGCCTGTGTAGAAAGACTAGTGAAAGAGATCACCAAGTAAGATTTGGTCCCTTATTTGTGATAAAGGTCTGTTTTGTTTGTTTGAGAGTCTGCACTCGCCAGACTCTCAGTGGTGAGTAAGTAACTCTGCAGAATAGAAATACTTCATTATAAGTAAAAGTCATGCACTGAAAATTTAACTTAAGTAAAAGAATTAATAGCAAAATGTACTAAAGGTATCAAAATTTTATATACAGTTTGATGTCTAATAACGCGTCATATTTTATACACCGGTCATGTATTTTGTAGGTTAAATCTATATCTGCAGCGTAACTAAAAGTGTTGATGTATTAGTTTTATTAGAGTTGAAGAGCCGTTCACTTTTTCGTCATCTCCACAATTAATTTTGCCATTCCATGCAGAACCCTGCCCAGCCAAAAGAACTAGCCGCACAGCCCTCTGGGGTCGAGTGTATCTGATTGACATTTTGGGTTTTTATGTGCATTAATGATGTTGTGTGTTTTTTACACATTGTGGCCGCAACAGGGAGGAAAACACACATTCGGTTTGGAACGTTTGTTTTTTTCTAAATGGACTGAAGTGTTAATCGTTGCCACGCAAAAATTGCTGAACTGGATGATTGAGACCAAGTTGTAGTTAAGTGAGTGGTGTTTACAGTAGTTTAGTTTAATCTGACGTTCAGGTGTCTATTGTCTACATGTGTATGTGATCATTGTTGGTGAAATAAACACCCGGTTCGTCTGTACTTCACCTCTGACTCAAGTCTCCTGCATTGACTTTCAATAGAACTGGTAAAAAATGACAATATTCCTTAATTTCAAATTTTTTTTTTAATGAGGTATATCCACTCTGTTTCAAGAAATTTTAGCTGCAAGTCTCACTGGCATGGTTTCACTTTTCAACACAGAAATGGGAGGTGAAAAAAGCAAAAAGCAAAATTTGCTGGAAATTTGATCCAAACTGACCTGCAGATACACAAAAGCAACAAAACACCTGTGCAACATTTATACGCCGAGATTTTCACATGCAAGTGCGACATACAAAATAAGATTAAGGAAGCACAGAGTTTGTGAGAATCTGCAACCAGTGTGGCACTGCATCATTGCCTTCGTTTCTCGTCTCGGTTCATGGCTGACTCCTAAAGCCCAGGGTGTAAGGTGTACATTGTGAAAGCCCGGACATTGGTTTTCACAAGAGTTGATCAACCAGCAAAGCAGCTTGCATGCTTTACTCGACAACGATCCTCGACTGCAACCAAGCTGGAGAGACATAGATTATATCTCACCCACACACACAAGAGACTCCAACTGAATCCCTACTTACTGAGTCACATCACAATCCTTATGGGTTATTTAGCCTATTATAACGCAGCAGATTTTTACAATGTTTGCTTTGTATGTTCAATCTTGCAGGAATAGTTTGACGCACTGGAAAATAGGCTTTTTTTGGTTGTCTTTTAGAGCTAGATGAGAAGATTGATACCACATGTCATTGGAAGTAACTGCGCCAGGCCAGACGTCTTTACGTTTTGTTTCTTTTTTTTAGTAAAGTAAAACGGTGTTTGGTTCGTGCGCACAGAAAAAAACTATGATCGCAGCAGCGCGGGCACTTTTCGCCATCGTATCTTGGTGTTGTCCATATCCATAAAACTCACCATCAGTCTCTTCTAAAGTCATTTTTTCACCTATCTAGTTGTAATCTCTGCCGTCTAAAAACGTCTGTCCTCTCTGTCCTGCTGCGAACTCCTGAGGCCTCCGAACTCCTCTTCTGGTGAGCAGTGACGTTAAGCCCGCATGGGAAATGTTCTTTAAATGCTCAAAAAACTACTTCCTTATCTAAACATATGAAGCGAGCAACACAGCATACTGCTGTGAAAGCGCAGTATGGCAGGATTTCCAATGTCAGTGGGATTTTGAGTGAGGTTTTCTTACTTCTGGAAAAGAACCCAGAAGTTCAAGTTTCACTTCAGCTCTCTGTAAGTAGCTCTCAAAAGATGTAGTGTAAAATGGTATGAAGTATTTGTCTCTGGAGAGTGGTGAAGTTAAAGTATAATATAGGCTTAAATGGAAATACCCCAGTGTTTCGAAATCAGAGTTGAGTACAGCACTGGTGCAAACGTACTCACTGCCCTTCCACCACTGAATATCAAGTTTTTTAAATGAGTTAATTAATCCTGGCAAGTTTTACAAAAGAAATTAAAAACAAGACAAAAAAATTGTCCCTAAGTACAGCACTTGAGTGAATGTACTTAATTATTTTTCACCTCGCGACATCAACTTTATAAACCCTAAACTATTTTTTTTTCCTGCTTGTTGGTGGGACATTCTGCCCTCAGTTTTGTCTTCAGGAAGTGAAAAGCATGCTCAGTTGGTTGAGGTCAGGCGACCGACTTGGCCATTGAAGGATATTCAATTTCTTTGCCTTGAGAAGCTCGAATCCTGCTCCTTCTATCAGCAGTGAGATCATCAGTAACCCCAGTGACCTTGGTACACTGACAGCCATACATGTCTATGCCATGACACTGCCTCCACCATGTTGGACAGATGATGTGGTACACTTTAGATCATGAGCCCTTTCTTTTCTACTCCATACTTCCCATCATTCTGGTACAAGTTCATCTTGTTTCATCTGTCCAAAGAATCTTGTTCCTGAACTTCGCAGGCTTTTTTAGTCTTTTTCTGGCAAACTCTGTCCTTTCTGGCATTTCTGTTCTTGATTGTAGACTTTGACAATGATACAGTCACCTCCTGGAGAGCGTTCTTGACCTGGCTAGATGGTTGTGAAGAGGTTTTCTTCACCAAGGAAAGAATTCTGCAATCATCCACTTCAGTTGTCTTCCAGGCGTTTTCGTGTTGCTGAGCTCAACAATGCATTCCTCCTTTTTAGGAACGTACCAAAATTGTTGATTTGGCCACTCCTTAAGTTTCTGCCATCTCTCCGATGGGTTTGTTTTGTTTTTTCAGCCTAACGGTGGCCTCCTTCATTTGTATCGACAGACCGCATATTGAGAGTTCCCATGAACAGCTACCAAATGCAAATTTAACACTTGGAATTAACTCCGGACCATTTATCTACACTTCAATCACATCCTGATTCGTTTGTTTCAGATCCATCGTGTTGGTGTACAGAGGCAAAATTCACAGATTTTAGGCAACAGCTGTTTCCCCTCTTATCTTCTCTTTCTCTCTCTTATATTTGATTTCCCTTTTGTTACCCTGATTGTAGTCTTTTTAAATGACATGGATTGCTTCATATTTCACTTTTTCCCTTGAGTGCAAAGCTGTGTATTTACTTGCAAGTCAATGAAAACCTGTCAGATGACTTCTGACTAGATAAAAGAACAAAATGTGTTTTAATCCAGCTGTTATAGTTGTAAATTAGTATAATTTTATTTTATGAAAATGTGCATTTTCATTGTTCAGCAATTTCTAAATAAAATAAACAGCTTTTGAAAATAAGTGTTGAGATTTTTACTTAAGTATAAACGGCAATACCACGGTATAAAAATACTCCATAAATAAAAGTCTTGCATTAAAAATTTTACTGAAGTATAAGTATTATTAGCAAAATTTACTTAAAAAATCAAGCAAAAATACTGCAGCTCCATTTATGATGTAGTTTGTGGTGCTGCTGAAATGTACTGCATTATAAAAAGAGACGTTTCTGTTATTAAGCCGACCCTCACTGATATAAATTGGGTTGGCTAAAACAAAAAAAAGAAAAACACCTGTCCGTAACATGCAATACAGTCAATCAGCACCAAAAACTGCAGCCTCTAAAATGACCATAAAGTTAAATCAATGCCTCTTTAACGGTCTTTCAACAAAAACGGAACATTATAGCCTTCAAAACGTAGGATTTATTACAGAACTGTGGTATTAGACTGGATTAGTTTAGCTAGCTGTACCTTATAAACTGGCAACTGAGTGTACATATATATTTGGAATATTACTACTGATGCTTATATTAATAAATATTTTAATGTGGGGGAGCAATTTTTTACAATTTTGTATTCTGGTGGACTTAACACATCATGTTTTTTATGTACACTCATAATTTAAAAAAGTAAATACTGACTTGCTGTGAAAATAATGCAGTGCAGTTAAAAACTACAATATTTCCCTCTGAAATGTAGTGGAGTAGAAGAAGAAGAAAGATTCAGAAAATGGAAATAAATAAATAAATGACAAGTACCTCAAAACTTTACTTAAATACAGTACTCGAGTAAACGTACTTACTTTCTTATGTTACTTTCCTCTACTACCGAATGTGTAAAGGCAAGGTTCATGCTTTAGACAGGTATTTGTCTTGGTTGAACACAGAGACTGAACTGAAACCTCAATTATACACCAACACACACACACACACACACACACACACACACACACACACACACACACACACACACACACACACACACACACACACACACACACTTCCAAAAACAAACAAGGACTGTTTAGTTTTTGCCCAAGTTCACGTTCACACAGGAGAGCTTTTGTGAGGGCCTCAAAAGACACACCTCAAAACATATCAAAACACCGTCTTGTGCAAGTACGTGGTCCTTTTGACAAAGCTGTGTTTGTACAGAACATTCTTCGCATAGTATGTCCTTTGCCAGCATCAATACATCTTGTACTGTTGAGGACAGAGAGCTGATATGAAAAGGAAATAAAAATGTTGTTTGGCGGACTTAGTATCTCTGTACCGTACGAGGCGCATGACGGATCAATGGCCTGTACTGTACGTAAGCAACCCCGGAAAAAAAAAGCCTCCCTTGGTAAATAAAGGATGGTGTAGTGGAGAGGAGCTGGAGCTGTGTGGGCACACGAATTTGCTGTGTTTGCTCTCAAAGTTACAAATTATGTCCACATGATAATAAATAAATAAATAACTTGAATATTTTAGCCATTAAATAACATTAAAATAAGCCTTTCTCCAAGTGTTAATGCACTGTTACTTTTAATTTCATTTCAAATTAAAAAAATAGAAGAAAAATGGAACGGTAATTGTGGCAAGTGCAAACATCTGGACACTCTACTTAGTAAGTGCTCAGTAAGCCCCCCCCTTTGGCACCAGTTGGATAAATCATTTTCTGGTTATTTTCTGGTTTTTCATTTCTTTTTTTTGTAAATTTACTCACATAGTCATCATATTTTGGGAAGCAAATCAACCAAACTAACTAACGAAGTCTGTCCAAGTGCTAGAGCACGTACAGTGGGTAAAGCAGAATGTATGTATGAACACAACCTGCCCTGTCACACTCGCTATATTTAGCTGTTAAGTGCTACCCAGCTTGTCACTGTTTTCGAACTCATGGGGAAACAGAACCAGTTTCTGAAACACAGCATAATAAATGAAGACTGGAACAATATGCTGATGTTTTAAAGAGCAACCTGTTCAACAGTGGCATTTGCTACTACTGCGCCTCTGTCCGTGTGAATGTTGTTGGAAACACATGCACATACGTCACTAGCATGACCTAAGCTTTTCTATTTTAAGTGTGTTCTAGCTTTTCTTATTTATTTTTACATAATGTTTTCACGAACTAGATGTAGAAATTTTCATCAACACTCTGTTCTTACGAAGGCAGAGTCCTGTACCTTAAAGTGGGCCGCTGTTCGATAATGTTATGTCAGCGATGTAGGGCTTATGTTGATCCTTTAAAATTACATAAAATGCTTGCGGTTATAAGACTCTAGCAGAACTGGTATGTTTCAGTTTAGAAGTGTGCAATTAATTAAATATGCTAAACACATCCAGTCTGGGTCTCTTACCTGCTATGTAACCGCTCGTACAAGATAAGTTTCCCTCTATCTTAGGCATGACTCTTACGGGGTGAGAAGGCTATTGGCTGCTTACCATCTTACAATCACCTTACAATCACTTTCACGCATTCTTATCACATATTCAAGTACTTTTCAAACAGAAATAACAAAATGGACTTTGAAAAGAAGCAACAAAAGTTGTCGTTTTGGTAAGCATTTTGAAATGGTTGTCAGCAGGACTACTTTTTGTTGCGACAACATAATAAAGTGAATGATATTCACGGTAGTTTCGTGACTTGAATTTTTGTATTATATTTATGTTTAATGGATAAAAATTGAACAGGGGAAACCTAAAAGCTAAAATTTTACATATATGGCTGTCTACTTGTTCTTGTATTGGCTTTTGTTATTATAGACAAGTGGAAATGTGGATATTGTTGCACGAGGTGTTGAAGTAATTTTATGATTATTTTACTCACTTTTATTTTCCATGGAGCAGGCTGACATAAGATTCAAGTTTGAAGGGGAGGGGTGAGCAGATGATGACAAAATCTTTCATTTTTAGGTAAATGATTCCCTCATTATTTACACAAGGACATCCAACCACATACCTGAAAAACCTGTCTGATTCGGTAATTGTGGCAAATGCATGGGTGTGTTTAAGGTATACAAAAGGCTGTATGTACTGTTAAGCTACTGTGATTTTGTCTTTTGTGCCAGATCATTTTTGACATACTCTGTCCCTGTTTGTCTTTGGGGCTTGCTTGTATGCTGGCTTGTCCTTCAGAGACCTTTTGATTTAATACAGATATGGTTAATTTAAGACAACAATGATAGAAAAGTGACCGAAATAGTGCTAAAAAAGTGTATTTGATTTAGAAGATGTATACACACAAAAATTATATCAACAGACCTTTTTAAATTGCTCAGTGATGTCTTTAAGCCTGCGTTGATCCTGAGTTCGGGGCAGTTTTTGAAGGCCTCTTTGCAAACTGGACACTCTGACTTATTTCTCGTACTCCAGAAGCGTTTGATGCACTCCAGGCCAAAATTGTCCCCACATGGGATGGACTAGGGTTGTTGAAGATATCCAGACAGATGCAGCACTGCTCCTCAGACAACACGGAGGCCATGTTTCTGACTGAAAAAAAATACTGCTTCGCCTACACAGGCATTGGAAACAACTGTGTGGATTTATTTTAAATATTATAATATAAAAATGCCTTTGAAAATAATTTGCTCAACCCCTTTCGTCATATTTTAACATATAACTGATAAGTTTTACATATAAATAAATAGAACTTACATTTGCTTAAGTGTTGAGAGTTTACCAATCAATTGTTTTGAAATGGTTAATAAGAAAAACAAAGTATCTACCCAGACTGTTCTTCTTTTTACAGAGGTACTATCCAACAGGTTGATTTACAATTAAACAAATTAGTATACAGCCAGAATTCATCCCAAACTGAATTTTCAGTTTCAAATTAAATAAACGCTTCAGCATTGTGTGGAGAAACTCAGTGCAGAAAAAGTCTATGGACAGGTAGAGTGATTCTATGTATTTGAGTAACTTCAGGGACTATACTTAGGGGAGAAGTTCTATAGTACACATGGGTGTCAAGATAAAAGCGAAAAATAAAATGTTATTATATGCAGATAACATTTTACTTTACCTGTCAAAAAAACAAAACAAAAAAAAACTACCTGGTTTAAACAAATTAGTACATAATCAGACAGAATTTTCAGTTTCGCTTTAAAACATTACTCAAGTATTGACAATGACAATGTTTGAGGATTCATCATACTAAAACTAAATACATAAAAACAAATTTACCAGGTACAGTGGGTGGGTGTGTTTGATTTATTTCAGAGATTATAAATGGGAGATAAATTAATTCTGAGGATAAAACTTCTCTACAGAAATTCTGCAGCTCGTCTCATTGCAAATCAAGCACTCTCTCTTCATGAAACCCATTTAGGCACAGTTGCCGCTTGTCGCCCTCTACATTTGCAGGGACCATAAAGACTTCAAACTATTTGACTGGACTCCAAGGTACATTGTCAATTATCAACAACAACAAAAAAGCAAAACCAAAATGTCATTATATGCACATGACATTGAACTTTATGTGTCTAAATAAAAAACAACTATTTGGTTTAAACAAATCAGTACATTACCGGTTTACAGGTTTCATCCAAATAGAATTTCAAGATTCAACTCTTCAGCAATGGGCCTACAGCCCTCAAACAATTCTATTGGACACATGGTTACACAGCAACAAAATATGAAGATGTCATTCTATGTAAACAACATCTTGTTTTATGAGTCAAAACTCAAAAACAGCTCTCCAGATTAGCTGGAACAAAAGTTTATTAATGTCTGCCCATTATACTCTTCACCTCTGCACCATAAATTCCCATTATGAAATCTGGAGCACTTTTGATCAATAACGATAAATCAAAAATTTGTTCTGAAAAACACAATCACTCTCTTTACTGGATAAAATCACTTAAATTTAATGTTTTTTTAATAGTTGTTTAATAGTTTAGTGCTTTTCTCCAAATGTGGAAAATTTCCATTATTGTTTTTTCCCACCAAACACATTTTGTTGTTTCTTAATACCTGTCCTCCTAAACTGGATTGACCAAGTTTATATAAAGCTTCCAGTGCAAATTATATGCTACCAACATTTGTGTTCATCACAGAAACAGTTGGCCACCATTCAGATAAAACTTTGACTTAGTAGACAGAATCAGGTCAAAAGAAACAATAGCCACATTGTTTATGCTAAGGAATGGATCAGGCCCTATGATTGCACCTCTCATCAAATATATATTGTTTCTGTAACACATGCTATCTGTATATGCCAACATGTGTCCCAGTGACTTGTTGTTATTTTACTTGTTATTTTGCACTACAATCTGAACAGCTTACACAGTCCTATGGGAACCAAGAAGCTAGCAAGTATGTCTTAAACCATTACAAGGAAAACATTTATTTTCAAAGATATTTAGCCATATCAAAAAGTTCAAACCTAGATAGTTAAGAAAATTTTTAGTGTTTGGCACTGCTTCTGGCTCTGGTCAACTGCCAAAAAACTATTATATGACTGTGTATGAATCAGCATTTTTGACATTAACATTGAATCAAATAGAAAACATCTGATAATTCCAATCTATGCTACCTGTCGAGCACAAGGCAGCACCCAGACAGATTTGTTTGTCCCCTCACATTGGTCAAAAGTGTGTTTCTGATGTAATTTAAAGGTCGGTACCTCATAAGATTCACAAAATGTTATGCTAAGTGTAGTTTATTAGAGGCTGATGATGATGTGAACAGGATGAAGGAGACTCCGCTGACACCGTCCTGATTGCATATAAAGGTTTATTACAAAGAGGTACAGCGTCAATTCAAGCACCTGCAGGTCTGCTCGTGAGAGGGTGTGAAGCCAATGAACCACTCTGAAAATCAGCTTTGGTCACTGAATCTTAAATAAGGCAAATGTTTTCCTGAAAAATGTCTCTAACATATGGCTTTAATTCCAAAGCATTACCTCACTTTTCAGACTTTCTGAGGCCCTTTGACCTAGGGCCTTTATTAAAGCCCACGACTTCAGCTCTACCTATGTAACCATACACCTCATAAGCCTTTTTTGGTATATTTTCCCATTGCCATTTCTGTGACATCAACTGTGACTTATTTACCTCTGAACACTTTCCTTTTGAAAAACAATGCTGGTATTGTTTATATTTATGGCAAAAGTCAGTTTATCTTGAAGCAGAGGCTACTGATATCTCACGGTGTATGTTCTCTGTCTCCACACTATCTGCTTAGTATAAATGATAATGTCATACCTGTGTAGGTACAGATACTCCTTAACAGATGTGTTGACTGCAGTTGTACGAGTCTGTTCATAACAGACTCATCCTATGGGGGCGCATGAGTAAAAAGTTCCTCCCAAAGTGAAATTCGTGCTCAACGGGTATTTCTGGCTCCCCTTCTTTGCAATCAGCAGTATTTACATAAAATTTTCATTCGCCTTCACTGTAGCTGATGTTTCTGGGATCAAACCTGAGCCCTTCCACATGGAAGGGTTCTGGAAACAACAGGAGCTGCATAATTCATTAAAATGTATAGACCATGATGTTAATTATGGCCCGTCCGGTACAGTGAAGAGAAGTCGCGATCTTACCTTTACAGCGTTTCCATCAGCAGCCGCATATCACTAAGTATAATTAGTGAACATGGTCAAGTATTAAATATTTATCAGAATATAAAACAGAACAATGAATCTGAACAAGTCATTTTAAATTGAGTATAAATATTGAAGCTTTGGAGTTCATTCTTCAGCTCGGGAACAACATGAATGACAAAATAATCCCTACTCAAAGGTACCATTTCTCGCTCTTTCTGAGCTCTCAGCCTCATCTCGTGCACTTCATCAGGGAATGGTGAGAAGTCAAGGTTATATTTATTGGTTAAACCTGCAACAACTGATTTTTTGGCCTTTTAGGGATAGCAGAAAAACAAGTTATGAACACACCATTAGCATTTCATCATCTTCAAGCCGATACGGAGAACTTGTTAGCAAACAGTTGCTTATTTACACACCCAGCTATGGAGCAACATTAGCATTCCTTTGGTGTCGAGTTTCTGTCCACCTGTCAAATGTGAGTCCAATATTCACCTCTTCTTTTAGTTTGTTTGAATTTGTCTTTACCAACTCCTGAGGGAAGTATCTGTATCTTTAGCTGCTAAATGTTCCACTGTGTTCACCAGCTAGTAGGTAGCTGTATCTGGCTGTCTTAAGCATTTTAGAGCTTTTTGCAGAAAAATGCTGCTTGTTTCGGCTGAGAATGATGCTATAAGAGAAAGCTAAACACTGGGCAGAAAATAACTATAAAGCTCTGTAAAGGCCTGGGAGGCAGCAAATTTAGATGATAATTCTAGGTAGGTTCACCACTACGAAAATGTAATATTGTTTTCACATTGTTTTCACATTGTCAGTTGATAAGTTCCTCTTAAAAATTTTTTGATTATAAGCGCTCTGAGGTATGTTTCGGGTAAAGCAGCAAAGATCCTTGGTTAAAGTTATATGCAGGTTGTGAACTCCAGTCATAATTCATTATGGATGACTATAATTACCTCGTAATGTAAAATAAACCAAAATTAACTTCAAGTCACAGTCACTTCATTATGTGGCAGACTAATTACAGTGTGTCCTCAAAATCCTGGAATAGTTTTGTGTCATTTGTGTATAACAATGTTTGTCAAGATCACCAATCTTCATTTTAAACTTTTCCCACATATGCATTACACTAACAAACTTGTCACCTGAGGCTTTACTTGCATTGTGTGCAACAAAATCTGTGATATTACCTCCAGATTCATCATCTATTGATCCAAGATCCAGTTTTAAATATAACTTTGAAATGTTTTTTTGGCACGGGTATTTGTCTTGGGAGTCTTGACTGCCTGATGCACAATAAATTAGCAGGTAGCAATGACATAATAAGTAGCCTGATGGAGTAAATTGTTATTGGGTGGAGTATACAGTAATTGCGCCTGTGTTTATATGTTTATATTCAACCTCCTGTCATCTGCTTTGTGAACGTCCAGATGAACTTTGGAAATATGCGGTAAAACTAGACATGCCGCTGGAGGAGAAACATCATGCCAACCAGAGTTCATGGCCTCATTACTTTCTACATCAGGAAAATGGGTCAAACACTTCGAAAGATCTGCATTTACATATTGTTGACAATCAAACTCTTGGCTGTCATCTCTCTAGGAGAAAGACGGCGGGAGGAAGGGTAAGTGTATAAGCATGTGACTTTGCCATTGTAGAGTCAGAGTCTAGATGTTTTCACGAGTCCACATGGTTCCTAGTAAATGAGACCTGACCCGGGCTTCGAGTCAGGACACTTTTCATTCCCGTGGGGCCAGTAGGGCCCAACTGTACTGGACACTTACATGTGTCTTGTCTATCAGTGTATGTAATACCTGAATGGATCCAAATGGACTTCCAAACAGGTCTGATCGCTCGGTGCGTCATAATCATCACAAGAGAAAAATGAAAAGTCTTTGAACTGCAATGTACAGGAAAAATAACATGTATTACTACTCTTACTTACTCTATACTTGTCAGCCCAGTATCCTGAGCAATTGTGGCCGGATTGGACAATTCTGCACATCATGATTTATATGCAATGCCAACATTTAGCGCTAATGCAAGGAGCAGTGTACCGGTCATGTACCAAGGCAGAAAGTAACAGCGTGTGGGCCAGGGTCAGGTTATGACTTTCATGTAGGTTTGCAGGAGTTTGTCCTCCATTGTAGCCCTGCAGTTAATATTTGCCTTTTTATTAACCATAACCAAGTGCTTTAGTGGCCTAACCCTAACCATACGTACATAAACCATGGTTTATATGCCATAAACAATCTTTTCCTAAGCCTAACAGTACTGTAGTTGCCATATGCAGAAACTGTAGAAGGCAACATTTTTAAAATACAATGTACTTTACAAAAAGAAAATGTTGAACGAATTTAGTCAGAGGTTTGGCAGAGTTGTACAATGTCTATGTTCTTGTCTGGCAGTAGGTTTTTTAGTCAGTGTTACGTCGGGATGCCGTCAGCGTTGGTGTGGTCTCTCAGTTGGGGTCTTTTAAGGTCAACTTCAATTTGTCATTTAGGTCAGAGGACTCGTATGAAGACATTATTATCATGTTAGTATTGCTACGGCATACATTTGCAATACAAATTGGGTCTCGATTGCTAAATAAAATATATTTGCATATCATTGTCCATGCTTTTTAGAGAACCTCACAAATGCTTTAAGTTTGTATGTTTGTTGTACACAAGGGCAGAGGAAGCACTGGAGATTTTTCTGAGCCTCTACTTGATGCGAATGAAACAAAATGAGGAACGATACGAGGATCGTATTTTTTCATTCCTGTCCTTTTTCCCTATTGCCTACAATACCTCGTAAAACCTGAAAGCCACAAAGGTTGTCTTTGTTTTTGTCGAGTGCACACCATCATCAGGTTTCATCTGTACTTCCTTTATACTAATTGTAATTTGAGAGACTGTGGTTAGGGTTGGGATGGGGTTACCCACAATACAAAATCTTCAGAAAATAACAGTTATGAGAGCTTTTCACTTCGAGTCAAGTCAATCAAGTCAGGTTACCCCTATAGCCTAGGGGAAAATGTTGTTTGTGACTGCCTTTCAGAACAACCCCTCTGAGTTTTTTCTGACCTAGGCGCTCTGGTTGAGGTTTGGTTAGGTATAAGAAATCAAAAATACTTGGTTGAGGTAAAAAAAAAAAAAAAAGCAACTTTAACTGTTGGTAGGATACAAGTTTGGAAGTGCGATTAATCTACAGCGTCACGGTCAGACACTTTGCACAGCGAAGCTTTATTTTATTTCTAAGCATATAGGATTAAAGAGTGTCCACCAGAGCATTGAAGTCTATGAAGTGAAGACGCTGACAAGAAGTTGTGAGGCCTGAATGAGTCACAGTGCTCATAAATACATTCAGTTATTAACACAGGACAGCTCAGCACAGACACTCTGAACCAGTGGGGGTCAAATAATGGGGACAGCTGAGAGCATGCGGGGGTGTCAAACAGCATACGCAGGGGTATTTTAAGCACTTTTATCAGGTTCATCTGTGGGACGTGAGAGAAACTGTGAAACTGCATTAGGGGTTGGCACAACAGTCCCAACTAACCACAGTTTCCTATAATGAAATCAGCCCCTTCGACAGACAGCCAGCAGAGTGGCAGCCTGCAGGTCTCTACAGCACCACACCCTGTGCTCAACCTGAAATGGAAACACTGAATTTCAATTAAATTATCCAGTCCTGTTGATAACTTGTGCAAAATCTTAACATCTTTGTCGTAAATGCTGCATACCCTGTTTCTGTTAAAAACAGAAAAGCCTCGCAGAGCCCAGACACCTAACGCAATTATAAGAGGGAGGCTGCCAGTACAGGGGCGGAACAACCGGGGTGGCAATTTTGGATAATCTAATTCAAAAATATTTAAATGAAGAGTTATGGCTGGTCAGAGATTTACATGAGCGAATTCGATTGTCAGAGCGCAAGTGAATTCAGCAAGAGACTCCCAGGTTCCCCCAACAGGAGCATCCTTTCCACGGCGTCCTGCAGACCACACGGTGGACGGGCAGAACGATTTCACAATACAACTTGTTTAACAGGCTCGCTGCACACCAATGCCAAAACTATTATTAGTGGGATTAAAATTAAATTAAATGAAATGGAAAAGGATTACTCACTCCTTCACTAAAATTATTTAGGCAGTAAGGCAAACAACACGACTGCTGCTGTATTATTTAGTATTAAAGAAGTATTAAAGTAGCACTAATGAAGTAACTGATTATTTTGGCCACTTGAAACCAGAGAAAAAAGCTGCAAACTCACAGTCATGTGCGCTCATAATGTGCACTATAGGTTGCGAGCCAACCGCAAACATACCAGCCAGGCGGGGCATGTTCGCAGTTGTCAGTCAACTTAGCTCTTTAAGATTATTTCTATTTGACTACCAGCTGCGACAGCTTGATGGCTAAATGTGGTCGTGGAGACACCTGCTGTAGCGGGAACTACCACAGGGGCGATTTTGGGTACTTTGCCTGTCTTTCCGCGGACAGATATTGTCCCGCGCGATAGCGTCACGACCGTGCAAGATGCAGTCGCGAAACTTGGCAGGGGGGTGGTCGCGATCAAGATGAAGGCAGAGTTCAAAGGTGGCCGTGGTCCGACCCATGAGTACTGAGTACTAGTAATGTTGTAATGACTACCATGCACTCAGAGAGTGCGGAGAGTAAAGTGGACTAAATGGTACATGGGGAGTGATTTCGGACACAGTGGGAAGCTGATGAAGCAAAAGGATGTAACACTGCGTGAAAATACAAAATAGATTTCAAAAGTTGATATGATAAAGTGACCATTAAATCAGTGTGCACTCATTGAATCTCACGGGGAATGTGTCTTTTTGTTTTGCACATGCGTGCTTCTGCAAGGGTTGTTGTTGGTGACGTGGTGGGACTCTTTAAAGTGGTGCAATACGGTTTATTATTTGGCTCCTAGTCACTGACTTGTGTCGGCCACACCTGCTCTATGCTGTAGTCTACACGCTGCCATTATCGAGTTGACTTCATGTGCGGTATTTTGCGAATGTGATTGTTTTTCAGATTGAAGTTAGTCTAGTGGTACAGAATGTAATGCAAACGAGGCGTAACACAAACAACGCGAGCTCGGGTAGGTGACAAACACAAAGTGAGTGTCAGGTTTAAAACAACTGACATGAAGCTGACAAATATAATAACTCTTAATTCTTAAAAACCTCAAACCGCAATCAAACAACGCACAAATTAAAAGAACACTTAAGACTCACACTCTTAGAAGAATGATACTAACACAGCAACGCAACACTCCTAACACATAATAAGAAATGTGTTGGCAGACTCGGCCATCTCTTCGGCAGTGTGCATGAACAAGTGTGCAGATAAGATAATAAGACTACGTGACATAAATATCTCCCCCTCCGTATTTCCAAAGTAGCTTTTGTCTTTAATCCGACCATTCATTACATTTTCTGGCATCCCATGTACATTCAATATGCCTGACAATCAATGACTGTCATGGCTCTATCGGAAAACTCAGTAGGCTTTGAGACAGTGAATCTGTTACCTAACACTGTAGAGAATTAATCATTAACTGAAGGCAGCGTTCCCATACATTAGAGAAGGAGAGGCGGCCGCTTGCCTTGTACTTTATTGCCACCGAGTGGAGCAGTCAGAACATTGCAGGAAATGCCTCTTTATTTATGTAATCTTTATTATGTAATTCACTTATGGAGGGAACACCACCTCCACGTTGATACTTCTTATACTCAGATCACCCTGATACACTTGTGACACTCGCTCTTGGATTCACTGATTGTGTCAGTCGGTTTAGTTTCAGCTAAGGCTAGCCGGAGCTTAGCCACTGGTCAGTTTGAGCCAAATTCGACCGCCACACTTGTTTCATCTATACTATATTTGTACCTTGCACACAGACAGACTTCATCAGCATGAACTCAGAAGCAATCAGCACGCAAGTTGCCGGAAATCAAAACTTTCTCGGTCATCACTATAAGGCTCTAAATACTCAGGTAGAGAGACATAAAACAACCTTCGTCACACTGGACCCTTCACACACCCCCATGACTCCTTACTCTTAACTCCGTAAATTGGCTGTCAGTACATGAAAAAAAAAGCACTGGCTGGGACAAATATATTCAAAAAGTCATTCATTCCAACTGCATGATAAACAAGCATCGAAGGAATTAAGCCTCTGAAAATGAGGGACTCTGCATAAAAATAGCTGTAATTCCTAAACGGATAATGCGATATTTTTGTTAAACCCCTTGAATTAAAGCTGAAAGTCTACACTGCACTTGTTTGCTACGTGTATGCTTTATGCTATGTGTACTGTTGCCTTTTGTTGGACAATGAAGTTAGAATCAAATGTTTAAAAAGCATAAATCTGGCTAAAAAGTGATATTTAATTACCTGTGCAAGTGTAACAGATACTTGCACAGTCTTTTTTCTCCATGCGATTCTGAAATTCTGGAATTTCTTGTAAATCCCTCTCTCTCTCATCTTCGCCTCTATCTGAAAGACAAAACTGTGTGTAAAAATAATAAGGAAGAAATTATTAACCAAAAAATACAGACTACAACTATGGATAAAAGTATAACTGAAAATTCATTGAATGCGGCACACAGCGAGTTGCGTTGATAAAGGGCAACTTGGTAGATGTTAGTCATTTACTTTGCCGACAGATTTATTAAAAAATACATAGAACTAGAAAGGGAGAGGGTTAACCATTGTTAAATCTGTAGCTCTGAGGTTCCCAACACCTGGTCCGTAGACCTGTGCTGGGCCTTGGAATATTGTCTAACGGTCTGTGAGGAAACGGCATTGTAATGACCTTCCCCTCTTTGTGACTTCCTGAAATTATTTCCCGTTTTATTTTGAAATTACTTACCTTGTGTGTCTTCTGTCCTTGTGGGCGACACCCCCCCCTCCCCTCTGATTGCCTTCCCCGCCCCAGTTACTTTCACCTGTTCCCACTTACCCAAAGCTCCCTTGTGTATTTAGTCTCTCTCTTTGTCACTTTGTCTGTTTTGTTCCTTCGTGCCTGCAACCTGCAGGGGTTCTGTTGTCCGCTCCTGCCTTTCTGCCAGCCTGTAGGCCCGTTCATCGTCTTTAGTGAAGTATCTCGATGCCTTCGCGTGTGTGTCTGCGTGCGTTTGGGGTCCTCTCTGCCTGTTCTGTGACAAATATGATTAAACCAAAAAACATCCTCACCAGCATTGGAGTTAAGCAAGCCCCATTTAGTACAGCACAATCAGGAATCGATACTGCGGTGACTACAGCGCAAGACAATTGTTTTTATGCATTAATGTGAATATGCCTCTATAATTATATAACTTTACAGTACATTACAAACTATTCTTGCAGGGAGCACTTGGTGCAGTCTGTGTTGAATTTTTCTCATCGCTGTCACACCCTCAGCAATTTTTTATTAAAGTCGGACATCCTAATGCCAATCTCAGTTTTTCTTTCGCCTTTGCTTATATTAAAATGTTTATTGTAATTCACGTGCTTTTCTTTTCACAATGTCCCATTATATGCTAAGGGGTTGAGATACAAATAGAATTCCATGAACCCACATCTGTAATGAAGACAATAACCAGATTCAAGGCGGCCTCCATCACAACAGGGTCTGTCCGGGCGATTGTGGATTTCAGGTCCTGTCAGCTTAATGTTACACAACTGCCACTTCCGCAGGCAGGTCCAGTTGCCTTCGCCTGGCACTTACAGAAAACTGCCACATTTCCGTCACGTTTTCGACATGGTTTTCCGTTGTTCGAGGTTTGACTAGCACTCTTTGAATTACATTATTTTGTTGTGCGCTCCCCTCCCCTTTCCTGAAATGGTGTAATGGTACTGGACAGGAGAATTAGCGCCACCAACTGTTCATGTCTGGGATACGGTTGAGGTGTGGGGCGGGCGGTGACCTCTACCAAAAAAGAGGAAATGAGACTCCAGGTCATGCCAAAGTTGTCTTATTTAAGTTTCTGTGTGTTCTTGGCTGAGGAGACAAATGTTACACACAGGAGTCTGACAGCTGAGTAAAGAAATTAAAGTAATATGAGTAATTCTTCAAGGAGTGATGTGTAATGAGTGTTTGTTTACAGTTTTAGAGTCAAGTAACTCGGCCAACGCTGGTGCTGGGAAGGACGACAAGGAAGTTTCACAATCAGAAGCGGCAGTCCTGCATACCTTTTGTCTCCAGTGAAACGTCTTGACAACTGTGGACTAACATTAAGGATTGTACATTCATCAAAAGTGGCACAGGCCTCCATGCTCCCGGTGGGCGAACGAAAACAAAATCTGACCTCACCTGACGTCACTCGCTCAACGTTACTGCGTGTTGGCAGGGCAACCGCTGCCACTTTTTACATTCACAGTAAAATGAAATACAACACAAACACGCATCCAGACCGAGCTGATAGAAGGGGAATACACAACACGGCCCCTCTGATGCCTGTGGATGAGAGACTTCAAAAAAACGTATAATAAATAATCCTCTTCCTTTCGCAACATATTTCTTACTGGAACCCATTGGACTGCAGGCTGGTGAAATATCCAAACTCTCCAATTCTTGTTCTTTATCTAAATCCGACCGAATTTTAAACTGTTACCAGGACACATCCTGATATCCCTTTATCCCTGTCTTCCTCATCATCATCTTCCAATCTTTATAGCAAATTTAATCAATTGTTATGCAAAGCACTGACCCTCTCAAATCCTGACAGATGTCATGCGATCTCCTGATTAAATCCTCCATCCTGTCGCAGGCGCTGCAACAAAGTCGTGTCCGATGTGGATTTTTAAGCATCTCAGAATCCTACAATACACAACGAAAAATTCAATCAGGAATAAGAAAGGATCAGTTATTTATTAAGATAAAGAAGTTTTCATTTGAGGGTGATTAACGTTTTCATCTCTCAGAACTGAAAAAAAAAAACTTGTTTTTATAAAGATGTCGCATAGTTTTTCTATACAGGTCAAATTGAAATGAGACAAACTGAAATGAACCACAGTTACGGAAACTGTTGAATGGCGGGAAGTAGTAGAAGTGAAGGTAACTGTGACACTCGTGCAACATAACTGCAGTGCAAGGTCACTGAGGGTTAAGAAAACGTTTGCTGTGGTCTTGTGCCGTGTTCAGCAATGCACAGCAGACGTAAAGCCACTCAGCCTCGCCTGATGCAAACCGTGTGCTCACATGAGGTGATGAGCGGTTCCTCGTTTGGATACGTAAACATACCTACATCACGAGTCGTAACTAAAGTTCTAAGTTACTCACAGATTCAGTTTGCAAGTACTTTGTTCGCTGAAAAAAGCAGATATGTTTGCGACCTGTAAATACAACCTGAAAATGAGATGAGCAGCATGTGAAATATGCCTCCAATGGAAAAGTTCTTCCTGTGTTTTGTGTAAAATTTGAGCCCAGTTATTGTGAAATGAATTCAAATGTTAACCAGTTTCTACCTTTTATGTACTAACAATCTATAAGTTCACGTGTAGTAAGGTACAGTATATGGTGGTTAATGTCCTCCTGTTTGTACTTTATGAACTTGTAAAAGGTCCCATGACACAATTGTCACATGATCTGTAATCTGAAAATAAGCCACCAATTTAGGTCAACTGGTTTAGTTCCAGATGATTAAACTAAATTCTGAGGTAAAGGCCTTTGCTGGCTCTAACGCATTTTTCTTTATGGCCATTTATTCAAGGAAGCTTTCAAGTTGTTGATGGTGCTTTTATCTGAAGCCCCACACGCCACGAACCATGGCTTATTACCTCTGCCCAAGAGGTTATGTAATCACCCGAGTCCGTTTGTTTGTTGGTTTGTTTTGTCAGCAGGGTTACGCAAAGAGTCGTCAACCGATTTGTACCAAACTTGGTGGTGGGATGGGGCGTGGGCCAGGGAAGAACCCCATGAAATCTTGCGGCATTCCTCAGATCGGGCTGGTGCCTACGGTATATGCTACAGGTGAGTCATATGTGGACAATATTAACCCCCTGGACTCACTGAACACCACGCCCATGAGGAAAACACACTCCTTTCCTGTGCGAGAGCTACTATTACGTATTCCCATGATCACATATATTCACAGTGGCATGCACGCAGTGTTTACGCCACGACATTGCAGCATAGCACTACTGATACAGTAACAAGTGAGTTGTGCTGTAAATGCTGGTATTTTAAGATCAGGTGGTTACAGTGAGGCAGAGAGAGAGAGAGAGAGGAGAGGGAGGGCCGGGCTGATGAATAACTGTGTTGACGTGACATTTTCCTGTTTGACAGCCGGGGCTGTAATGTATTCGTACTCATTCATATAGCAGGACAGTCACCTGCTCTGCCGTTCGCCGAAGACAGAAGTCCGACCAGTTTAGGAGAAGCTGCTGTAAGTATGAGCAATATGCAGTAATGGTTCAAACCCTGATCTACTGTGTCGCGAAAAAGACTGGGCAAGTGAATGAAAGTGAAGTTACTCAGTGTAAATAGTTAGGACATGGATTGCTTGAAAGAGGAATTGCATTTAGCTGTAGGTACAGTTACACAGTGTTGATTACCCCGTTGTGTAGATATCAGACCTGCTGTACAGCAAAACATACTGTTTACTTTAAAATGTTCCTTAACATGTAGTGATTCGACGTGTCACAGTTGCTGCTGTTGCACCTGTCTTACTGTCTTTCTACTTTTTTTTAAAGAAATGACTCAAAATAGAAGTTTTTGACCAAGTTGATATGTGAGATGTCATTACAATACATTCGGCCCAAAGGTATGTTGGTATGGCCTTATGTTTATGGCCTTAAGCTTTTGCTGTCTGTTTTCCACATGTTTGCATGTACTCAAAGGAGTAGTTCAACATTTTGACAAATACGCTTGTTCTTGGATGAGAAGACTGATACCGCTCTCATGCCTGTACAATAAATATGGAGCTGTGAAGCAGTTGGTTAGCTTAGCTCAGCGTAAAGCGTGAAAACAGAGGGAAACAGCCAGCCCGGGCCTGGCACTGCACCGGGCCAAGAAATAGTTCGCCACTTAGCCCGGTAAAACCACACATTGTCAGTTTTACATTCTTTACGTTTTTGTACGGATTAAACAAACGAGATGCAAAGTATTAGTAAGTGAGTTTATGAGGAGCTGGTTGGCAGATTTTGTTACTTTCGGACAAAGCTAGCTTTTCCTCCTTGATTCCAGTACTTATGCTAAGCCAACAGGCTGCAGCTTCGTACTGAGCAGTGTCCGAGTCTGGGCAAGAAAGCAAAGCCACTTCCATAGTGAATCACTAGATTGAAACCAACTAGCAGTTAAGAACTCAGGAAGGGCTTAACACACACACACCTTCACACAAATAACCGCATCCAGATCTGTATTGTCTCCCGAGAGGATTTCCTATCGCAGCAAGCAATGGGGATGGTATCGCTAATATTAAAGTAAGAACATTTTCATTGGCAGTAGGGTGTGCTGGTGTAATCGTGTGAGTATTTTTGGTGAAAAGCCTGGGTGTGTCCGGTGTGTGTACTTAGTCAAGAAAACAATGGCTCACACACCAAGCACACCAAACAGTCCAGGGTGTATGAGTCCTGAATTTCAAGACGTGCATAGTTCCCCATATTTACAAAGTAATGGGCCTTAGGTTGTATTTAAACGCTTACAAGGAAGGCAACTGTGCTCTTACTCCAAGAAGAGGCATGTGTGGCCAGATTGGTTAATTGATCTTCTGGAGACTGTTTACCTTTGCTTGGAGGGACTTTCAGTGGTAGATTTTTTTAAATTTTTTTTTTTTTTTCAGAAAATTATCAATATCTGTAATTCACTATGAAAGTTCAGTACTCTTTTTACCCATGACTGTACTTTTGTGTTTTTTTTGTGGATATAAATCTTTGCATTTACTTCCTCTATCAAAGTTCTTCCCGAGCAAATGGTCCTTTTTCATTTTTTTTTTTTTTTTACTGTTCTGTAGATAATGGCCTCCTCAGGTAACATGTTACCAGAAAAACAGTTCCAGTGCACGATCTGTCAACAAGTGTTCACCGACCCGGTCACCACTCCCTGCGGACACAACTTCTGCCAAGCCTGCATCCAGAGTGTGTGGGACAGCAGTGATGTCTGCCGGTGCCCCACCTGCAGCAAATCATTCACCCACCGGCCTGAAATAAGCATCAACACAGCCTTCAAAGAGCTGGCGGACACGTTTAGAAAGATGGTAGCCCGCTTGTCGGCTTTGCCGCCGTCCGCGGCCCAACCAGGTGAGGTGGTGTGTGATGTCTGTGCCACCACGTCCCTGCAGGTGAGGGCCCTGAAGTCCTGTCTGGTGTGTCTGACGTCGTACTGCGACGCCCACCTGGAGCCTCACCAGAGAGTCTCCACCTTGATGCTGCACAAGCTGATCGAGCCGGTGAAGAACCTGCAGGACAGGATGTGTAAGAGGCACGAGAGGCTGCTGGAGATGTTCTGCAGGGACGAACAGAAGTGTGTGTGCCGCTTCTGCACCGAGACCGAGCACAAAGATCACCAGGCTGTTACTATAGAGGACGAGAGTGAGGAGCGGAAGGTACATATAAGGTTTTAGGCAAAATGGATTTCCGAATCCGACCAAAATCTACACTGATATCTATTTTCATGGCGAGTGCCATAATAATATTTATTTTCATAGGAATTAATGCATTAAACATGATTCTTCTGCATGTCTTGTGGTAATGATGCAAAACTCTATCACGCTATCCAAAGATTACAACTAGACAATTTCATTAAGAACCGCAACTGACAAGTATTTTCGTTATTTAAACGATTATTTTCTTGATCAATTGCCTTTGTCCATAAAATATCAGAAGATACTGAAAAAGCAGGCTGTCATCTTCAAATGTTTTGCTTTGTCCTACCAACAGTCCACAACCCAAACTTAGGGTTAGCTATCATGCACCAGAAAGAAATACATCAAATCATCAAATTTGAGAGCCCGTAACCAGAAATTGTTTGGCATGTTTCCTTAAAAAATGAATGAAATGATATAATCGAATATCAAAATAGTAGCTGACTAATTTTCTGTCGATCAACTAATGGATTAATCGACTAATTGTGGTGCTCTAATAATTTAAATACTTTTGACAAAAAAATTATACCATTGTTCAATCACAGGACATGAAAAACATCAGTTTTACATTGATCAACCATTCCAAAGACTACAGAAGAGTGTAAAAGTGAAAGAAAAACAAACACAAGGTCACATTACATCATTACAAATCTTTACCCATGGACGTCTCCATTGTGGGTTTCATTTTCAGAGCATTTTCTGGCCTGTTTCATTCAGGATCCTGGGCTGTGTGAGAGAAAAGGCAAAGCTGCTGAGGGACATCATGTCTCTTGCTCGGATGGTCTCTAGGATTAGGCTCGTTTTTTGGGCTGGTGACCCTGCACACAGCATGCGTTCAATAGTGTGGAACTGAGGAACACAGTAGATTTGGTTACGAAAGCTACATAACAAACAAAAAAAAAAAAACAACTCACAAAGAACCCAGTAGAACGATGACGTTATCAAGAAGGAGACTAGAAAATCCTCCCCAGGTATCATGTTGGAATAGTTTGTTTGGAACCTCTGGGGACAGTGCATGATATTTATTGAAATACAAAATAATGCCCAATTTCTGCATCTATGTGTCCATCTCTACAGTCTATGTCATTTTTCTTCTTCTTTGCTGCCTGTTTAGGTCCAAATGAAGAAGACTGAGGCAGATTTTCAGCAAATGATCCAGGAGCGACTGAAGAAAGTAGAGGAGATCAAAAGCTGTCTCAAGCTCAGCACGGTGAGTTGTCACATTAGGGGCACTTAACAGTAAAAAAAGCAAAATCAGCAATTTAGTTGGCCAAATGTAGAAATGGGGACATCATGTTAAGATTTCCAATTAAGCTACAATGAAGTTTGATAACAAAATGTGTTTCAAATAATAAGAGCAAGGGCATTATTGTAAATTTACCACTCTTTACTGATATTTGATGACAATATGCAGAAAAACATACCCTGTAAAAGAGGTGGGGACACCAAATTCTCCAATAGCAGAAGCTTCAGTAGACCAAAATGCAATGCTGCAATAGGAAATGTTCAGTCCTGAGGATGTGAAACTCATTAAAAATATAAAAATTGGTAGAAAAATGCTGTAGTTGTACTATATATTTACAGCCCCTTTCCGTGGTGGGCTTGAAAAAGCGTTTTGGGAAATGTAGGAAATCCCAAACCGATGCAAGCAGTACACCGGGTAGGCTGGAAAAAAAAAACAAAGCTGGTATCGCAAACACTTTATCACAATGCACTGAACATCACACATGATGTCACGTAACAGTCTGAAGGTGCCACGACCTGCCTGGACTGTGTTGTTTTTTTCCTGTTTTATTTTGAAATGACTAACCTCGTGTGTCTGTTGGTGATTTTACTTCCTGCCCTTGTGTGTGTGTGTGTGTGTGTGTGTGTGTGTGTGTGTGTGTGTGTGTGTGTGTGTGTGTCTCCCGCCTTTCTAATTACCTGCCCCTCCCCAATTAATTTGCCCTGTTCCCAATTACCTTTGCCTACATTTATATAAGGAGTTGTCCTCGTCCTCTTTTTTTCCCCCTCACGTTTTACACATACATGTCCGCATACTTGCGTCCCCATCCAGGTGAGTGCAGAGAGGGAGATGAAGGAGAGCAACCGTCTCTTTTTGTCTCTGATTCGCTCCATTGAGGAGAGACAAACTGAAGTCAACACAGAGATCAAGGGGAAGCAGAGAGCAGCAGAGCAGAGGGCGGAGGAGCTCATCAACGAGCTGCAGCAGGAAGTCGCCGAGCTGCAGAGGAGAAACGCTGAGCTGGAGGAGCTGAGGAACACTGACGACCACCTGCACCTCTTACAGGTTTAAAAAACAAAACAAAAACAGCCTTAAACTGTGGTGAATAAAGGGGCTTTAACTCATGAGGGCCATTAAAGTGTCCGAAGTAGGTTCAAGGAAAGAAAGTGGTCAAAACTACATCTTTTGGGTTAGAGTCAGTTCAAATTTTAGCATTACATAAACACTTCCAGGGTATTTTATAACCAGAGATGATATTTCTAGAGGACATACTGTAAACATGTAATATTTGTAGTTTTCTGGTAAAGATGACACTTACAGATGATATTTTGCAGGGAAGTGTCCTTTTGGCATTCACAATACCAAAATATGGGTAGGGGTTTTAGAGTGAACTACAAACACAATCGTATGGCTATATTCAAAATTCTTCACTGCCTCCTCCTTTATCACAGATGTTGCCCTCTCTTACGTCACCTCCACCCACCAGGAAGTGGCTGGAGATCGGTGTCCACCCTGAACTGTGTGTGGGGACCGTGAGGAGAGCGCTGTCCAAAGTGGACGACACCCTGACGGGAGAGCTGGACAGCCTGAAGAAAGAGGGTGAAGTGAACTGGATTTTTTTTTTTTTGTGCCCCTGTGTGTGCCTCCTGTGAATGGAGGCTTAAAAGGATCAAATTAATTATCAAATATTTCAAGGAAAACAGTCTAATGAGGTTAATGATATTTTAATACCTAATTCACAAGAGTTTTCTAAAGTTTAGATTAATTTTAATCTAAAACGTCACATTTTTTTTTCCTTCTGACAGAGATGAAGAGGATGCAGAAATATGCAGGTATGATCTCCCTGAACATTTTAATGTAGCGATCCACTACTGTGTCAGGTTAACTGTGTCTAGGAATGGTGGACTGCTGCAGTGTATGGTTGAAATAATATGATAGGGTTCAAAACTCTTTGGTTTTTGTCACCCTCTTTTGGTTGTATCCCAAAAACACATGGTAGAAAAGCAGTTCGTGCAACCAGAGCGGGTCTGCCCCAAAATTTAATGGGCTCTTCCCTGGCCCGTGCCCCCCCCCAATCCCTCCAAGTTCAGTACAAACTGGTTGAGTGTTTTTTGCCTGATCCTGTTGACGGACAAGTCAACCAACCAACGGACACGCGTGATCACATAACCGCCTCGGTGAAAGTTATGTGATCACCACCGCATCTGTTTAAGAACTTTAGTGAACTAAAGGGGAATTACATAGTGCTGGGACAGGGAAGTGGCCAGTTAGCCTGGCTATAAATAATTAATCCCAGCATATTTATGATTTAAAATCTGTTCTATTCTGGTACGACATCTGATTAATCTGTATTGAACCCTGGATTGGGATTTCTGTATTAGAGTTCCAGGCAATCAGTCGAATTACAGTAGTATTAGCTCAAGGTCTCCGCGTCTTGTCTCCGCAGTTGACGTGGTGTTGGACCGGGACACCGCCCATCCAAACATCGTCTTGTCGGATGACGGGAAACAGGCGGGCCGCGGCGAGCTACTGCACATCGTTCCTGACAACCCCCAACGCTTCGACCCCGTCATCTGCGTTCTGGGCAAGAGAAGCTTCCTGTCTGGGAGGTTCTACTTCCAGGTCGGTTTCTTCGGTTTCTTCTTTTTGATAATGGATAATTTTTTTTTTTTTTAAATAAATAAATAAATCAGTGGCCATGAGATACAGCGATTAGGTTAGCTGTGGCCCAAAATAAACGACTGAATACTTTCTACTGGTATTTTTGAGTTTGATCCGAATTCGGTTCAGACTTGTATGTACTGCTTCCAGGAAATAACCTCCACTCCAAAGTCCGACACTGACAAAAGCTTTTTCAGCTTCAGTGTGCATCTGGTTCGACCGAACCCATTTGTAAAAACGAGATTTGGCCTGACTGCTGCTGATACCAGCTCCCATACAGACTCGTGGGCCTTGGCGCTTCCCTTACATTCCCAACTGCAGCCCGTGGCCAAAAGGCCAGAGAGACCACGTGGGAGCTGCGGGGCTCTCCAGATTTGTTGATTTTTACCAGAGTCAGACAGCAGACTTTTTAGACTGTGGCTATTACTGCTGATTCATGCCGCCGGTGGAATTTGGACTCACTGCTGCATTCGGATTGAAGTTACGTAACTTATCGTGCCTGTTGATTTTTAGATCCTTTCATTGTCGCCAGGTTATATTGTATTTTTGCTACTGTGATGATACAATGTACAAGTTATTCGTTTTGTTTATTTACTATAAAAGTACACACGCAGTATCAACAGTTATCAGAAATAAGTTAAGTAAAAACTTCTTGTTCCCATAATTTTATCAGCTTTGTGTAACCTGCAGCTTAATATTTTCGGAGGATAATGAAGCATAATGTTTAATTTCTACTCAATACTACTCTAATGTTTGTGTCCTGCACTGTTGTGGCCTGAAAGGTTTGCAACAGCCGATACTCAAACTTGAAATACTAGAAATACATACATACGTTTTAGAGGTTTACTCCTTGTTATGTATCAAGGGGCGAAAAACGGAAACATCCCGGCACCACAATAGATTTGAGACAAATTATTACTTTGAAGTGTTTTGGAACTGAAGTCTTCATGTAATATTTCCATGTTTGTTATATATTTTATTTTATTTTTTTATATTTTCATGTGTCATCAATCAGGTCGCAGTGGGGACGAAGACTTTCTGGGACCTCGGCGTGGTCAAGGAGTCTGTCAACAGGAAGGGGATGATCACCTCCAAGCCAGAGAATGGCTTTTGGACGGTGCGACTGAGAAACGGGGATGAGTATCGAGCTCTGGACTCCCCCTCGGTCCTCCTTTCTCTCAAGGAGAAGCCGCAGACTGTCGGGGTGTTTACAGATTACGAGGAGGGGACTGTGTCGTTCTTGAATGTGGAAAACGGGTCTCACATCTACACCTTCACTGGGTGTTTGTTCTCTGAGAGGATCTTCCCCTTCTTCAGCCCCGGTGTTTGTGATGAAGGGAAGAACACAGAGCCATTGGTTATCACAGCTGTCAATCACGAGAGTTAGACTTGAGGATGAACCTCTGATTGCGTTCTGAGGCTGCAGGGGATATCTTGGCTTACAGAAGTGATTCAGTATTTTATAGTTGAAGTATTTTCTATTTAGCAGGATTTCTACTGTACATCAGCACTTAAAGATTTTTGCCCCTCGGCATCAATGCAAGACAAGAATTGTCTGTGCTGTACATGGTGGGAGTGTGTTGGTTGGTTCTTGTAAACTTGAACTCTTTTCCGGGTCCCACAGGGTTGTTTTGACTGGATTTCTATACCAGCCGATCCATTATTTTAAGTAACCAACCCTGATCCATGATGGTATAGAAGCTATGATGGATCAGGGTTCAGTAATGAGTAAATCCACATTAAATATGAAGTACAGCTCACACCAGGCCAACACCACACACTCGCAGACAATATCTTAAAACCTTTTATTAAAACACAGCTATCCACAATGGGAACACTAAAACAGCAGCAGCTGCTAAAATAATCAAAACTTCTCCCTTAAGTATTTCTAATATCAAATTATCATTTAATTACTGCAGTGACCTGCAGGCTGCCAGTGTTTAAACCTCTCCCCAGAAACAAAACAACTTTTAAAATTCAGAACAAATAAATAGGAAAAACATGCAGCTTCTAAACAAATGCAAAGGTGGCTCACCCGTTTGTCTCGTTGTCACAGCAACAGACATGACAAAGGTCAAACGCTCTCAGCATCATTCATCAGTGTTAAATCTAGTAGGCACATCAGTGATAAACAGAGGCAATTATGAATAAAGATTTCAAATAATGTATTTTCTTTTAAACTTAATATTGGCTCTTAAAATACTCAACATCATCATGTTCAGTGTCTTTAATTTTCTACAGGGTTATTTGTATTATCATGCATTGTTAAAGGGGAGCTGCAGGGGTATAGTTTATGGCCCAGTATGACTATATTTTTAGGAGCTAGGATTGATCTCAGACCATACCAAGCCTATCACGCTTACAAAGAAAATCAAAACTATTTGCATTGCTAGTGCGTAAATCTGTTGGCTTTTGAGCCCCAGCCCCGCCTCATGTCACCATATATACTGTGATGCCAAAGTTGAATGACTCAAACAATTTCAAAATGATACCTGACACCTTTATGGTTCTGTTGGGCTGTGGACTCTGCAAGCTGAAGATGGTATTGTACCATGTATTTGAAATACAGACTTTTATCTGCATTTAGAGATTACATACGCATTCAGTGGGTGCTGATTTACTTTATGCTGAGCTAATTACAACTTTTAACTTCAATAAGTTAAAGCTATTAGAAGTAATACGAGAATAATGCCTTGATTAGTATGTTTCAATCACTGTTTCTCTGGTGATTTGTTTATGAAATAAAGTTTAATTAGTTTACTATTAGCCCAGAAACCTTTTGTTTTGCAAAACCTTTGCATCAGCCCCCGATGGACTGTCCGTGTTTCCATGTGCTTTGCAATTCCAGAAGAAAACCTTTCATAAAGAGTGCAAACTGTGCTGCATCAGCTCATTAAAACATGAAAATATGCTTATTTACAAACAAAACTATTACTAAGTCAATCCTGTGCAACTCATTTTTATTTGAATTTTGTATGGCCACTTGAAGGCAGCAGAACAAACCGAAAATACATTTTACCCTCTTATATGGTTATGGCAAACTTGTTAGCAAAATGCTGTCTATTTACACCTCAAGCAAACACAGAGAAACAATGGAAATTATGTGAAGTTGTTTTTCAGGCCATGTTTCCGGCTCCGTTTTGGTCTCTACCAACTCCTAGGGAACTTGGTAGAGAAGTTTAGCTGCTGAATGCTCCATTAGCCAGTTACCAATTTTAATTCTGGGCTGATAAAAGTGGGGAGATTTTTATCAGTGAATTTGCAGACTCAAAAACCTAACCTTACCTAACGATTCATTCATACCGTATCTCCCAGTCTGTTCTATAGCGACTCATTATGTACTATGTGGTCCTCAATTCAGAGTCATTCAGGAACCACTCATTAACCATTCATTAATTATCAGGTCTTTCATGATTCCTGCCTCGCTTGTTCCTCAGAAGCTCCTCACATTTACTGTGTACCGTATGGTGAAGTGTTACCTGATATTATGCTCAGTTTTAGCCAAAGTACCTATTAGTATATCCAATATCTTGTGCTTCCTCTCTGAGCTGTGATGGAGGGACGGTGAGAAAAAGGGGGAATTTGGTGCCAAAAAGACTATAAATTTGGAAGATATCCTCTTGATTATTGTTGCAGCACTGCACAGCTCTAGTGTGCGAATTTTGACAAAACGTGATTGCGTAGGGCTGATTAGTTTAGTTTCACGCAGCTGATTCACATTATAAGTGACTTGCCAATAAACTTACAGAACACTACAGATATAGAATTTGTACGTAGCCTATTACTACAAATTTTAATAATTGTGTTAGGTTAGGTTATCTAGGTTTTTGCCTATACGCGTAAAGCCTTCTCTTAAAAAGTGTCCCTGATCTCAGCATTCAGATCTCCATCGTCTAAAACTACAAACCTCAACTGTCGGGTGAAACTGCAACACGTCTTTTTAATTTTTACTTTGTGTGCCCAACAGTTTTTAAAACAGGGATGTCTGTCTTTCTTACTGCATGTCATAAGCTTTATACATTATACTATTTGGTTTCCAAAAATTAACTGACAAATGAACCTTCAGCAGCATCAGAAAAATGTAATAACTTATTATTATTTAACACTATGCCCTGTTAAGTCCAGCCAGTCTGTTTGAGAGTGAAGCAGGATCTAATGTCTTATCAGTTTTAATACGGGGGTTACATGTTTAGGATATATTTGGATTGTGCCTTTACATTTCTGAAGGTTAATTACACTACTTCTACGTTGCAGCAGACCGGGTTAGCGCTTGTTGGACACTAATTCACCTTAATTCTGCAGATAAAAATGATTCCAGTGAAGTTTTATTCTACTGTCAGAAATAAAAATTTGTCAGTGTACGTTGCCAGAGTAAGACGACTTTCCACCTTTGTCTCATACCCCGGGTATAATAAAGATCTAAACACTGTGACGTTTTGATAAAGTTCTTCTTACTAAAAGTTTCAAATGGTATTTACAGTGTGTCATGAAAAGAATGCACAGAGTTTCTGAAAACACTCCACTACTGATGACCCTGATAACCCCTACAGATGCACGTGTTTACGTGTTGATTCGGTTAAATGTTGTCAGTGGATTTATTGGATTTATTAAAGGGAAATGGAAACCACTGAGGCCACTATCTACGATGCACAGATTTGAGCTCCGCCGGATCTGTACAGTATGGTCTACGGACAGTAACAGTGAATTCTTTTGATGGCTGATACGAGTCCAACAAGTTTTGCATTATTTCTAGTCACGGATGGAATAACCTGCTAGCGGGCTCACGGGGCAGATTTTTGTTGTTAGGCGGTTTCACTATTTCCCCATTTACCCAGAAACCAACTAGTGCTCTAGCACTCACATGAACAGTTGATTAAACAGTTGAATTAGTCGATTAGCAGAAAATTAAGTGGCTAAAATTTTGATAACTGATTATTTGTTTGAGTAACACTTGAGCAAAGATGTCAAAACTTCACTGATACCGGCGTCTCACGTGAATATTTGCTAGTTTATGTAGGTTTGTATGACCGTAAACTCAACCTTGCGTTTTTGATTGTTGTTCAGGCGAAAAAAAAGTAATTTGAATATGTTAATATGTTGATCTTAACTATTTTCTGACATTTTATACCCTAAACAATCGATTATTAAAGAAAGACAAAATAGTCAAATGTATCTATAATGTGTGTGTTTTTGACTTAGTAGAGATAATAGTAGTAGTGGTAGTACTAGTAGTTGTGGTAGTAGTAATAGCGGTAGTAGTAGTAGTACTAGTAGTTGTGGTAGTAGTAGTTGTGGTAGTTGTAGTAGTAATAGTAGTAGTGGTAGTTGTTGTAGCAGTAGTAGTTGTGGTTAGTAGTAGTAGTAGTAGTAGCAGTAGCAGTAGTAGTAGTAGTACTAGGTACTAGTAGTTGTGGTAGTAGTAATAGTGGTAATAGTAGTAGTAGTAGTTGTATTAGTAGTAGTCGTGGTAGTAGTAGTAGTAATAGTAGTTGTAGTAGTAGTAGTTGTTGTGGTAGTAGTAGTAGTAGTAGTAGTAGTTGTAGTAGTAGTAGTAGTAGTAGTAGTAGTAGTAGTAGTAGTAGTAGTAGTAGTAGTCGTGGTAGTAGTAGTAGTAATAGTAGTTGTAGTAGTAGTAGTTGTTGTGGTAGTAGTAGTAGTAATAGTAGTAGTAGTAGTAGTAGTAGTTGTGGTAGTAGTAGCAGTAGCAGTAGTAGTAGTAGTAGTAGTCGTCGGGGCAGCAGTTGCAGCCTGTGGCCGCAGGGGGCAGCAGAGCCTGCGCTCTCCTCTTCAGAGGTTCGGACATGTGTGTGAGGAAGGAAGGAGCAGCCTCTCTCCAAGATGGCAGCGACCATAGACAACAGCAATGCCGTTCAGGCAACAAAGAAAAAGCACCTCGGGATCCCCGAAGCAGCGTTTGTGGTGCGTAAACCCCGACATTTTTCACCGTGTCACATGTGTACGGCGGGATTTAGGAGGCTGAAAACGCACCTTTTGTGGCTGTTGTCCGTGTGTGGGCGCGTCATGCTAGCTGCGAGCTAACAGTTAATCCTGGGGTGTGTGTGTGTGTGTGTGTGTGTGTGTGTGTGTGTGTGTGTGTGTGTGTGTGTGTGTGTGTGTGTGTGTGTGTGTGTGTGTGTGTGTGTGTGTGTGTGTGTGTGTTGGGAGAGGCTGGGCGGCTGCTTAGCTCCATCTATGGACATTACAGACCGTTGGTGCTCCAGCTGCTTCTGTTTATTAATTTTTTTAAACATATTTAATTATTTTTTAACATATTTTCAGCTCGGTGCTCATCAGATGCGAGCTGCTTTGCTCCTGAATCCCTGGGTTACAGTTTAAGGTAGCCTTAGCTGCCTACATTCATTTCCCGTAGTAAAATGATTGTGAAAGACCCAGAACAGCTCTTAACACAGAATTAACTACATAATTTACAAGGTATTGAATACAGGCACACAAGCCTGTTTATACCCTTTAGGTTTATACCTAAAGGGAAAAACTATAAGCATTTAAACGGGCACATGTTGGCTGTCAGGTCTCTTCTTAGTTGACAAGAGCTTATAATTGTCATGTAATTATCATCATTATGCCTGAAACTTGTTATTTTCAGCTATTTGCTTCATTAATAATACAGGCTGTCTATTATAATTTCCCAGAGCCCATAGGGATGTTTTCAAACTGCTTTCAAGCAGAGATTCAGTTCAATATAAGGCTGCAACTAAGGATTATTTTCATTATCGATGAATCTTTTGATTATTTTGCTCCATTAATTGTCCGAGGAATGTGAAAAATGTGAAAAATGCCTGTTGTAATTTGCTAAAGCCTGAGGTGACATCTTCAGATGTTTTTGTTTTGTCTAATCAGCAGTCCAAAACTCAGATATTCATTTTACTATAATATGTAGCACAAAAAACATTAATATCGTACATTCTCACATAACTAATAATCTCTTTTTTTCTATTATTTAGATTTATTTTTTTATTTTTATATGTAGTCTACGAAATCATTGTATATAATTTAGCCTTGAATTGCAATGTGTGTTTTTTTTACCTACTGCATTTTCTCTGTGATTTATGTGAAGTGGCCACTGCAACACTGAAACTTTTTGGGATTAATTAAGTAATCCTATCTGTTTTCTATCTATTTGAGGAGCTGCAACCAGTGAATGATTGACATTTTTGCTTAAAATAAATGATCAAACACATTATAATTCAGTTATTAAAATAGTTGCAGACTGCTGACTATTTGGTTAATGGATAGTTGTTGCACCTCTAATTCAAATGACATCAAACAGGGAAAAAGTGGCAAATCTTCAATATTGAGAAGCTTGAACCAGAGAACGTTTTTCCATTTTTGCCTAAAACAATTACTGACAGGATTAATTGATTATCAGAATAGTTGCATGATTAATTTTCAATCATGCAACTGATCGTTTCAACTCGAAACATCACACAGGTGCTACTTTTGGCCATTGCCAAGTTCATACAGTAACACTAGACCTGAAACGATTAGTCCATCAACAGAAAAATAATCTGCAGCTATAATGGTCACCTGTGAATCATTTTAGTAATTTTTCTACCAAAAAAAAAAATGGAACTGCAGGATTTTCTGATGATCTCTCTCATGCATAACAGTAAACTGCATATCTGCGGGTTTTGGACTTTAGTCAGACAAAACAAGACATATGTAGACGCAACGTCAGATTCTGCGAAGCTTTGATTGGCATCTTTTTTTTTTAAAAACTTTTTTTTACTTGCCATCCTATACACCAAACGATTAATCAAAAAAAATTATTAACTGCTAATGAAAATAATTGTTAGTTTCAGCTCTAGTTGACACCCACCAAGGGTTCCCCAGACAAATCAGAGTGGTCATAACATGGTTAAAAGGGGGTAAGAAAGTAAAAAAAATTCAAAATTAGAACTGATTCAATCAGTCGATCTACAGAA
Source organism: Xiphias gladius (assembly GCF_016859285.1). Taxonomy (NCBI): domain Eukaryota; kingdom Metazoa; phylum Chordata; class Actinopteri; order Istiophoriformes; family Xiphiidae; genus Xiphias; species Xiphias gladius. The sequence continues at coordinate 14,913,919 of NC_053411.1, forward strand.
AATTAATCAGCTACTATTTTGATAATTGGATAACGTCATTTTTCCTCATTTTCAAATGATAAACATGCTTTTCTTTCTTATGTGACAATAACGTGAATCTCTTGACAAAAACGAGTGATTTGACGATGTCACCTTCGGTTTAAGAAAACTTGCTGTGAAAAATAATTATTTTGTGTGTGTGTGTGTGTGTGGCCAAGACTGGATAGTTTTACCTTTTTGGGCTTGTAAAAGTCCTTTTAAATAAAACAATGTGAGGAGGGAAAATCGCTCTTACTGATGTCCACCATAAGGCTGTAATCCGTGATGAGGATTATGTTATGACTGCTACTGATCACTGCCGGTAATGACTTGTAAAGCCGTCATTATCTTCATCACAGATTTGATGGTAACTGCAGTCTTGGATTGTCATAGGTCATTTACGAGATCATTTAGAAACATCACCATTACTTAATTTGAGAGCACTGGAAATGTCCCGCTCAGGATATGTTTTAGTCGTAATCTTTTAAAACAAACTTGAGGAACCCTTGACAAACGTTCTGCACGGAGTGTCGTATGCTTCAAAAGCCAGTATTGTCGGATTACTGGCCTCAGTAATTCAAGATCCTCTAATGTCTCGGCTCACTGTTTGCACTGTCCTCCGCTGGATTTTTTCAGGAGGATGTCGACTCTTTTATGAAGCAGCCCGGCAACGAGACGGCAGATGCAGTGCTGAGGAGGCTGGACGAACAGTACCAGAAATATAAATACATGGAGCTCAACCTGTCTCAGAAGAAACTCAGGTAACAGAAGGAGCCTCCGACACACTCATAAAGTAACCTACTGGACATGCTAACGTGTTGACAAATTTATTATCATTATCAGTTATTAGTTATAATTCTACATGTTTTGTGATGTTTCCCAAGACACTATGAATTTTAGAGATTTTCTTTGTTTGAAGTTAGCCTGGCCCTAGTGTACACACTTACACAAAGACACACTCAGTAATAACATTCACATTACCTTCAGCTACATAACAGTGTAAAGATTTACCGGTTGTGTCCCTGTCTTGACTAAATCTCCTCTTTTCTCTTGATATTTAGGTTGAAAAATCAAATCCCGCAAATCACACAGACGCTAGAAATCCTCCGACACATGCAGAAGAAAAAGGTGTGTGAGGTGTCTTTTGTGGACTGTCTTTGAAATGTAAAGGAAAACGGACTGTAACCTGTAAATCTGTAAACTTGGCTGGTTTTAGGACATTGGTATAATTGTGCTGCTGATTAATGGTCTGGTTGATTTAAAAATGACGAGACATGAAAATAAAATTGTTCATTTATTTGTAGGTTTTTCGACAGAAATAATTATACCCAAGAAAACAAAATGTATGACTTAATAAGCCAAAGTATTAGCTTTACAAACTAATACAATACCCTCGACTTTTAAATTAGCTCTTTAACAAATATATAATTTCAACATAAATGCATGCAGTGTATCGGTCATTTAATGTATATTGTAGAGCATGTAACGAGATCTTGATAGAGAAATGCATTGTGGTATGAATTTATATCTCACAAAGATGTTTCCTCTTCAGATATGCTCTCTCCATCAATGTTTCCTTCGGCTTAATTTTCCTCAGTGGTTGATTCAGAAAGTTTGAAAATGAAAAGATTTATAGGCTGCAAACAAAATCTAGTCGAATAATTAAATAAGAAAAAAAAGAAACCGACTCTTAGATCGTCTCGTAAAAATCCGTATAAACAACAGACGGTTCTTTATGTTCGAGGTTGTTGTAGCTGTTGAGCTTTTGTGTGCTTAGAAAATGTCTAAAAATCAAGCTAGGATAAATAAAATGACTAATTGTGGTTTAAAAAAAACTGGCAACGGAGCCCTATTGACCAGGTGTGATGCGCCCTTTTTCCACAGGAGACCACAGAGCCCATGGAGACACACTTCCTATTGGCTGACAATGTTTACTGCAAGGCCTCAGTGCCGCCCACCGACAAAGTCTGCCTATGGTTAGGGGTAAGTAAAGCTCAGATTAAAGTCCGTTTTATTCACCGCTATGTAGTCTTGAATCACAAAACCATGTCTCAGAGCAATTATACAGATAAGAGAACAAAATGAGAAGTTATGTAACTAATGTTACTTCAGAAACGGAAAAGGTTTGTCGTCATCTTGACCTTATTTTGAACAAAACAACTCAGAACATTGAAACTTTTCAGTTTTTTAATACTAGTCACTTACATGTGCTGCTGTGCGGCAAAGGCCATAACTACACTTCTCCTTATATCATTTCATTCCTCGCCACCCCGACGTTTTTCCCGCCCAAAGGCCAATGTCATGTTAGAGTACGACATTGACGAGGCCCAGGCTCTCCTAGAGAAGAACCTATCCACGGCATCTCGTAACCTAGAGACCCTCGTGGAGGATCTGGATTTCCTGCGAGACCAGTTCACCACCATCGAAGTCAGTATCCTTCCACCGTGTAGTCCACCGAGGTTGGGCTTACTGCCAGTTCAGTGATGGAGAGTGTTTGTGGAGCTGCTGTTGCGGTTTTTTCTAACACTGACCCAGATGTTGTATTTATTGTTTTCCCCAGTGATGGGGGAGGCAAAGCCTTCTGAAGCACTGGATCCTTGTGAGGCAGTTGTGTTGAATGTGGTTCGCCGAACTGGATTCGGAATGGAACCCGCCCATTGAAACCCATCCATAGAGGAGCAACTGAATCACTCAGCGTCAGAGTAGACAGGCGATCCACTTAGTAGTGAGTTGTCTGGCCTACAGCGACGTCCCTTCTAGATCGACAGCGTTGCTGTTGCCTCTATCTGTACAGTGTTGTGAACTGCCTTTTAATGAGAAAAATTATGTCCAGAGGACCCAACTAAATGAGTAACAAACGACCGAAGCCTAGATAATTACCACATGAAGTATGATTTAACCATAAATTTTATGTCAAACATGAATAGAAAAAAGTTTAAATATCCCCCCTCAATTACCCGCAGGTTAAACGTAACCTATACCTAAACTTAAACATACCTACAAACACTGCTCCTAGTATGATTAATCTCGCTGCTGCTCTTCAGCCGTTGCTCCTTAACCCGCCGCCTTCCTCAGACATGGCACGAGTCTACAACTGGGACGTGAAGAGAAGGAGCAAAGAGAACCTCCTCAAATCAGCAGACAAGTCTTAATATCGACAAGGCAGCGTCCACGTCCCCTTCTGCTAACATACTTCTCTTTAGTCAATAAAAAAAACAAACAGTCCCCGTCTCCCAAGTCATGTGTGCGTTCACCCCAGTGGTTGGCAGATAGAGGGCAAGTTTGAAATATTCCCAAAAGTTGTGGTGCGCTTCATTTAAGTCATTGAGATTATTTCGAAGACTAGTGCAGGTGCCATGCAGTGCATTTGGAAAGTGTTCAGAGCCCTTCAATTTTGTTCACGTTTTGTTCTGTTGCAGCCTTATGCTGAAAATTAAATTCATCTTTTCCCTCATCAGTCAACACTCAACACCCCATAATGACAAAGCGAACACAGAATTTTAGAAATTTTGGCAAATTTATTAAAAAGGAAAAACTGAAATATCACATTGACGCAAGTATCCGGATCCTTTGCTGTGACACTTGAAATTTAGCTCAGGTGCCTCCCGTTTCTCCCGACTATCCTCGAGATGTTGTGATTGGAGTCCACCTGTGGTAAATTGCAATTGATTGGACATGATTTGAAAAGTCGCACACGTGTCTAGATTAGGTCCCACAGCTGACCACGCATATCGGAGCAAAAACCAGGCCAGGCGGTCGAAGGACCTTCCCGCAGAGCTCTGAGACAGGCCCGTGTCGAGACACAGACCAGGGAAAGGCTACAAAAAAAAAAAAAATTCTCTGCTGCATTGAAGGTTCCCAGGAGCACAGGTGCCTCCGTGATTCTTAAATGGAAGAAGTGTGTAAAGCTGGCTAAATCAAGTGCACGTCATAGCTCTTTGTTGGATTTTGAATATGTCCTCTATCAAGTCAAACTCAAAACTCCCCCCACCACTGTTTTCTGTTGATTTGTTACTTTTTAAAGTATTTTTTCAAGTAAAAACTAACAAAAAAAACAAAGGCAACAAGGCAATTTTTGTATTCTTTTTAATAATTTCAGTAGGTTCCTGTTACTTTTCTGACAGATTATGAGTGAGGGTTCTCTCGCGTCATCTTTTCCTCCTTGCATTTTTCCTCTTTACAGACCCGGCACTTCTATCTTTTCTAAGCCTGCAACAACGTCCACGCGTTGGACTTTTACTTGAGTTTCTGTAAAAACACAGTTGCCATTATACTTCATAGCAGCAGTCTTGCAGGATGACAAAGATCTCAACAGAAGAAGAAAAATAGAGAATAAAACTAGTTCTGCCTTGTGGCCCTGGTTTTCACTTAAGGAATTTTAGGAGTTGAGAAGGCTCCACTGTTGTCCTCCTCCATCCCTTGACTTTTCACAGTCGACCGTCTCTTCCTCTCTTTTCCCTCCTCTTTCTCATCCTCCTCTCCTTTTTGACGCTGTTCTGACTGTATTTATTTGCCTATCACTGTACTCATTAAATGATGAATGAAGTAAAAGAAGAACATTTGGGCAAAGAGATGAGACCTCGACCTGGTGCTGTGTGTGTGTGTGTGTGTTTATTATCTGATGAGAGCTTCTAACATACGAGGTCGAGTAGCTGCGGACAAGGCGCTCCACAGAGCAAAGGAGCACTCAAAGAACATAAACCAAAAAAAGGTAGAATTAAAGCAGTAAATTGGACATAGGATTAAAAAAACAACAGAAGCTGAAGGCAGACTGTGGAGACAAAAGTCCCGCTGTACTGTTCAAAAGGAATGAACAGTACGTAAGTGCAACATCGATTTACATAACTATAGTTTTAAGATGTACGGTATGGAGGACCACAACTGTCATCGTAATATTTATGAAGCATTTTGTTAATTAATGTCTGTCTTAAAATAAGAATTAAGGATTAATCCATAAAAAAAACTTAGTTGACTGAAATTATCTATGTACTGACTTCTGTATTTTTTTTAATAAATCATTTTTTAATTTGACCTGTTTATTGATGGATTAATACTCTATTTGTTATTTTTGTAATTCCTCCAAGGCAAGGAGTATCAGTTTTATTACGGGTCAATCGTTTGGTCTGTAACTTGTCAGAAAATAGCTGAAAAAAATTCCATCATACTTTCACAGAGCCCGAGGCGACGTCTTCAGATTTCGTGGCGTGTCCAATCAATAGTCCAAAACCCAAAGATATTCATGTTATTAAAATAGAGGGCTAAGAAAACCAGCAAAGTTTGACTTTTGAGAGACTGGAAGCAATATATTTGTTGGCACTTTTGCTTAAAAAAAAACTTAAACAAGCAATTATCAAACTTTGGTCAATGAATTGTTTAAAAAAAAAAAATTGCTTCTTGTTCTTCAACTAACTGTCCACAACTTTAAAATATTCAATTTACTGACACATATGACAAAGAAAAAGAGCAAATTGTCACTTTTTTTGAAGCTGGGACCAGAAAATTTTTTTTTTTTTTTTTTGCTTTAAAAATTAAAACTTAAACTAATTATCAAAAGGGTTCCTGATTAATTTTCTGTCGATTGACTAAATGATCAGTCGATTAATTGTTTCAGCTTTGAAGTTTTTTTTTTTTTTAATGACCAATTTAAATGTCAATTAATGAAATACTAATTTATTTATGGATTAATTTATTTGTAAAATCTTCCAATGATTCCTCTTCTCATTTTCCAAATAGATATCAGTTAATGAAATGCATCCTAATTATCTCCATGACACGTGTGATCCTCCATATGATGGCTCATACAAAGCCTGTGATTTGCACTGATGCGGTTAAAATGCAGCGGGTGTCCACTGCATCACGTTGCTGAAATGTCGAGGATTGTCTTGCCGACTTAATCCCTCTCGTGCTTTCTCCTGGATCTTGTTCATAGATGCCTAAATAAGCATTTAGCAGGAATTTCAATTGAACGCATTTCTGTAGTTAGAGCTGCACAGAAGGCCACTTCTCTGTACTTTTGAACAGGTCAGCTGGCAGGTTGCAGTTTGTCAGACCTGTACTGTTTAGTGTCCATAGTGCTTCCACCCAGTGGTCATGTGTGGAGATACAGCGCAGCGTACCGTACTTTAGGGGCCTGTGCAATATTAATGCATTTTGTCGCTTCTATTATCAGTCTTTGTTTTACTTCTCTTTGGTAGATAATCATGCTTTTTTTTTTTTTTTTCAAAGCCTATATTTCTCTACAGAGTCTAGAAATCTGTGCGTCATGTCTGTGCGTTGAGGTTTCACTAAGTTATCGCCTTGAAGAGAGTCCGAAGGGTTTTTAAGTAGCCACTCCTGCTGCTCCTACTGCTGACTGCGGGGCGATCTACAATAACTATCTTCCTGTTTTTGTTTTTTTTTTTGGGAACATCTGTCCCTTTCTCCTCTACCGCAGTGTCTGTACCTCACCTCTTTCCCTTGAAGTCAGCACTTTACAAGCCTGCTCTGAAATTACTGAAGCCCACTGGCCTCATTTTTGCCAAGTGGTAAAACTCGTCAGTTATTGCATAATGTTGCACTGACGGATTAAACTGTTAAGGGGGCCCCTAGGACCAGCATTTGGTGACTCCAAAGGGTCATAGGATGAATCTGAGCAGTTCAGTGATGATTAATGGGAGAGGGCATAAGAAAAAAACAAAGTTCTGATACACAAATCTGTTTTCAGCTTTTGGACTTATCTCTAATTTTTGCTCTATTTAGTGAAGTATTAGATGATTTGAACACTTGTCAAATAAATGTATCTGAGTGAAAAGTGCAGTATTGCCCTCTGAAACGTAGCGGGGTAGAAGTAGCACGATTTGGAAATACTCAAGTACAGCTGGTGGTCGAACCCTGGCGTGTGCTGGGGACAGGACGGGCTAGATTTTGTAAAAAGGATATTTAAAGTTGGTGGATAGAGTTGTTGCAAAATTAGGTTTTTTGTTCAGGTCCAGATATTCCCAAATTTCCCAAATAAATTTAGTAATAATGTTCTTCGTTTTTCCAACATACTTCCAGCCTAAGACAAAAAAAAAAGCAACCACCTTGTGTAAAAAATACCAGTGAGAATATTCTTATTTTTCCAGTCATATTTTATTTTTTTTAGTACATTTCAGTTTGTGGATAGATAACTAGAACAGAGGAAGAGAGACTTTTGCCTTTAACCCAGCGGGATGAGGGATGATGAGGGTATCGTCTGTACAGCTCGGAGAGTCGAAAAGAGCCGGTGAAAGATCATCTTTGTTGTACCACGGCTCCTGTGGGAGGAAGGGTTACACTGAGGGCAGGAAATAGTCGTTGTCACCCAACAGATAAATGTTTTTGAACAGAGGGCTGACACATTGATGACATGTTACCCATCAGAGTGTAAGCGTGGAGGAAAAGTAGACCGGTAGCTGATTTGTCAGATTCACTGGGTTTTTCCCTCGACCCCTAAATAATGTGTCTGTCTGCAAAGTCAAAGAAAAGGACAGTCTTGAGCAGTAGCTTGTTCAGTTTGCGTGAAACATTCAGACCGGTCATTTCTCTCGTCACCAAAATGTCAGCTACATCCCCAGTCTCAATATTATCATCTTATCAGAACAAAATTAGGCCTCCAAATTATTATGGCCGGTAGGTTGAATCCTCGGACACAGCCTGAAATATTCACCAACATTTGATGCTAAGTGGCCATTAATTTACCACCAATTACAGAAACATTTTCCTTAACAAAAAAAAACAATAAAAAAAAAAAGACAGGGACATTTTTTATGGCAAAAACTTCAAATGGATGCTAAAGCTCAAAAATAAATGTTTCGACACTTTAGTAAATTTGCTTAATCGCTTTCTTGCCTCGAGTTAGATAAAAAATTTGATGTCTGTACGTTAAGTATGAAGCTACAAGCAGCAGCTGGTTATTTTTGGCTTAACACAAAGACTGGAAGCGGGGAAACAGCCAAACTGGCTCTGTCCGACTTGTAGCAGAATTTCCTGAAAAACTTCTCTTACCGTCCAGGTGAAGCAAACATCCATCCACTGAAATATAAAAACACAATTTTTGGCCCATTTCCATTTGATAGCCAATTGCATTTCCTTATCCAAACAAAGATGCTGGGGGTTACCCGGATAGGAAACGTGCGCGAGTTGCAGGTTTGGGAAATGGGTTGAAAATGTTTTTATCCTGCAGCACAACATGAAAACACCTTCAGAGCAGCAGTAAGTCCTGTTAAACAACCTTGTGGATTTTCTCTTTCAGAGACATGCCCGCGTCGCTGCGTGACACAAATGTAAAGTTACCACTAATACATTTGAAGCACAAACAGGGCTAATCGGTACGAAGCTATACAGCTACAGCTGGTGAGCCTAGCTTAGCATAATGACTGGACGCAGTAGAAGCTCGCCTCTTTCTTGACGGCCCCTCTAAAGCGCAATAATTATGACAAAGCGACTGCTTTTGGCTAAGACATAGTCCAGCACATAACCCCCCATGAAACCACGGTGAGTCATAATTACATTTTGGTTTTTAGTACGGATTTAACAAGCGACGTAAGGGTGTTATGGATCTTTTCATCTGAATCGCTCTGCAAGACAGGGAATGAGTGTAGTTCCCAAAATGTCAAACTCTTCCTTCGCACATAAGGTTATAAAAAAAGTGATGACAGAATTACAGGAGAACCCTTGTTTCAGCTTGTCTGAGGTTGCAGCTGTGGCGACAGCAACCACTTTACAGACAGTTGAAGTTAGTCCAGCAGTGTTATGTACATATGAACGCAGCCTTAGTGAAAACCAAACACTGCCAAGGGATCCTGGCAGTGAACGGTGCAGGACTGCCAGCGAGTGACCCTCTACTTCTCTCTGGAAATGGGCCAGAGAGCAGATTGCTTTGCTGTCAAACATGAAACTGCTTCCCATCAGGACCAATAGCTCCCTTCACAGTGCCCTTCCTGGGTCCCTTCACGGGTCCTGAGGTGACTATGTCCGCATCCCTGCATGCTCACATCTCGATTTGAACCGAGCCAAGGCTCAGATCGAAAAAAGACCTTTAGCTGCTTTTGTGGGGAAAATATAGGACAAGCTTGACGGAGTGGACGGCGGATTCAGCCAAAAGTGCGGCTTCCGAGTTCAGTAATGTCATGTGACTTCCCAGACTCGGGGGAAGTAAACTGAGTTGCTTTACTCACTGTCTGCAGTGTCAAGTGAAGCGGAAAACATTAACAGCCACGTCCAGAACATTAACAACTGATTGCCCTTCTAGGAAAGAAGAGGCCTCTCAGATGTAGGACAGTTTTAGTGTTTAATTTCTTGCTGCGTATTTGACACACTGATTGAGTCGTGTTTTACTGGAACCAGATGAGTAGTGACCCAGTCTTGTCCATCTGGTATCTTCAGGATTAGGATTGATTTAGCTATTTTACTCTAGGAAAAGGATGCGTCAGTTTTTGGTTCTTCCTGTATTCTGTGAACACAAAACCTCAACAAAAGAAATACTGGATAGTATGTAAGATGTGTTGGTCAGCGTTTCCCTGGAAGGCCATATATATCTAACATTTTAGGTTCTGTGACTAGAAGACTTTTTTTTTTTTAACAATTAACCAACAATAAACTGCCTAAAAATTCTTACAACTCCTCAGAACTTGGGCAACATTTTGAAATTATATAGATGTGACGAGGTTTACGAGGGTGTAATCTCCCTGCAAAATACCCAGTGTTGAAAGAGGAAAAATGACCTGCAAGGCAAATGAAAACCATACTTTCTGCAAGTTTTTACTAAAATAGTTTCAAAGTAAATAAAAGTACAATTTCTCGTAACCCTAAACATTTGAATTTCGCCCAGATTTGGTCTAGAAAGCTAACATCGCCGTCCTTTAAAACCATTTGTCTCCAAAACAGCAGCTAATTCACAAAGCGAAGAAAAACAACACTACTCTAAGTTTCAATCCAGCAGAGTTTCAGAAGATTTATTTTGGCTAAGTAGGAGGAGAACTTTCCCAACCCATGGAAGATATTTTATTTTTTAATTTATCTGGAAAAAAAAAAAAAAATTTGGAGAAACATGGTTTTCATTGGATGGTGACAATAAGCAACCAAGAGCTGAGGGGTAATAAGTGCAGTTTAAAAAAAATGTCTCAATCAATCAGCTCTTCACTACAAAGCCCCGCAAATGGCTATGACTTTTTATACTAAAATGCCTTTTCATTGCTTCAAAATACTTTTTTGTGCTCCGTCATGATGCTTCTTTATTCCCGTTGTCTATCCTCTCGTGACTTTTCGCTTTGAACTTTAAGCCAAGTTCAAATTAAAACTCAGAAAATTCATCTATTATCAAATCCTCACATCTGAGAAGCTGAACCCAGAGGGTTTTGGCCAGTTTTGCTTAAAAAAAAGACTGAAACAATTAATTATTTAAACGGTTAGTTAACGATTAACCATCTGCCGATCGAACAATCAATTAACAGACTAATCGTCGCAGCTACAGGGTTTCCCAGAAGAATTCATGAAGACATGAATCAAAGGGAATATAAGTATTGCAATAAGGGAATGGAAAGAAATTATTGACAGGGAACCAAAAAAAAAATTTCGAAGGGAATGGAGAAGTAAATTCCAAACATGATTTTTTTTAGATAATCTGTTTTATTGTAACTACTTAAAGGAATAGTTTGACACTGTGGGAAATGCTGTACTCAACACTTATTCAGTTTCTTGCTGAGAGTTAAATGGTAAGATTGATACCACTCTCATGTCTATACACTAATTTTGAAATTACAGCCAGCAGCTTGTTAGCTTAAGTTCGCATTACGAGTGGAAACAAGGGGAAACTGCTTGCCCAGGCTCTTTAAAGAAACAAGATATAAAGTGTTTATTAGTGAGTTTTACAGGTGCTAGTAGGCGGATTTTTTTTTACTTCCAGAGAGAGCCACTGTTTGTTTCCAGTCTGGAAAGCAGCTCCTGGTTGTAGTTTCACACATATCGTACGGACATGAGAGTGGCATCAGTGTCCTCCTCTATCTCTAAGCAGGAAGTGTGTTTCCCGGAATGTGACTGCTGCGTTTCTTTAAGACAATACTTCAGAGTGGAGGCAAGGTAACACAGAGCGTAGAGATTAGGCTAGGCGTCGTACCGCAGAGCAGATCTACCAGCTGGCTGGCATCTGGAGAAGCTGCACACAGAGGAGTCTGCATCCACACCCTCCCACACAGGCTTTAACACTTCTGAACTGTCTACTCCGTGATGGCCACTTGGGAACATGTAAAAGTGCTTCAGTAGAAAGCACTGCTGATGATACAGCAAGTCAGAGAATCAAAGCCGTCGCAGGATAAAACATAACCCTCATCATCAAATTTCAAAAACACAAGGGCCTCAGGGAGAACTTTTTAATTCCTGGAATAAATTTTGCAGATCAATCTTTTCTGTCTAGCAACAGCATTTCGGTAACTTCAGTAAAGAGGACTGCAGAGTGTATAGCTGTGGAAACGGAATATCATTGGAATCATTTCCCATCGAGTCTCATCATCAAAGCTTTCCAAGGGGAAAAGGGTGTGTCGCTTTTACTGGAAATGTTTCTAATTCACACACATTTCTTATATGGACAACAGAAGTGTAAAATCGCACCTTTTCCCCTACTGATACATTCATGTAAAAATAAAATGACACACACAAAACTCTTTGGAAACATGTAAAAAGAAGGCAAACAGTGTGAGCAAACGAAGCACTTACAGTACCCTCACTGCCCTACAGAGGACTGTAACGATTATTGGACAAATACATTTTAAAAATAATCTGTTTTGTCATCATAGCAGGAATATACATGAGCAAGTTATGCGGGACTGCAAATCAGATTAATAGTTGAGTGCATTTACATGTGTATTAGTATCCTGGTCGTGAGCCTTATCCTGTTTTCGATTGTGTTGGGGATATGGCGTTTACTGGAACATGAAAATCCCGTGATCGTAACAGTATCCAGGTTTCTGATCCTTTGCCTGCAGGTATGTCTTGATTTCTCACCATCTAAGTCACAATGAGATGGTTCAGAAACCTGGATGAGGTGTTTACATGCCTCAGTAACCCGGCTTCTATCCAAGTACTCCAGGTAGTATATCCAGGTTACCTGAAACCGGGATGAAGTCTTACCCAGGTCTGTGAAACCGGGATAAGCTGTTTACACGCGCAAAACAGAACCGGGATACTCCAGAAACCCGATCGTAACCAGGACACTAGTGTGCGTGTAAACGGACTCAGAGTTTTAAAAAAAGTTCTCAATCAAATCATTTTTTTTCCTACATCTACAGCAGTATCTCAATCAGACAAATTAATTTCTTCATATTGAGAGAGGGGAGAGAAAACAGTTAAGATGGGGCTTCTGCAAAAGGATAAATATTGAGCACACCAAGCCATCCGGGAAATTATGGTAAGTAATTTAAGGTACGTTTAATCGCTAAGAATTACAAGTGTCTTTCTGTTCCTTCTCAATGTTTAAATGATGTGAAATTAAATTCAGGGTAAACTGAGTTTATATATTTGGTCCAGTGTTGATTTAATAAGAATATGTACCCTGCTGCACGTATCCGTAAATCCCAGCCAACATAACAGTATGATACACTTTCTGTTTTGTTTTTTCTTCTTTCCCCTTTCTGGCATTTAAATGAACACCAATAACTGGTCTGAAATAATAGTTAATGTAACAATAAAATAAATGTGAACCTTGAAGGAATAGGGAATTTACGTTGATTAATACGCTTAGATGAGAAGAGTAGCTGGTTAGCAGAGCTTAGTGAAGTTAGACAGAAACAGTAACCCAAACAGCAACTCTAAAGCTCACCAATTAACATGTTACATCTTGTTTGTTTAATCGGTACAAAATCGGAGTGTAAAAACAACAATTCACCGTTTTAGCACGAGTTATGTCCCAGACTATTCTTCGGCTGGTCGCGGTAAGTCCCTTGAGCCTTGCAACTGCTCAGAGAGTCCAGCCAGCTGTTTCGCCCTGTCTCCAGTCTTTGTGCTAAGTTAAGCTAACCGGCCGCTGGAGGTAGCTTTTATATTTAGTGTACAGACATGCAAAGAGAGTAGTGTTGATCTTCTCATTTAACTCTCCACCAGAAAGCGAATAAGCAAATTTCCCAAAATGTCAGACTATTCCTTTAAAAGAAACTCACATTGAACCACATCAGGCAGAAAACTGGTTTATACCATCAAACGTCCCAGTAAGCACTGATTTTGGCATTAATTGGTTTAATTTGGTTTAAAATTGTTTTTTCTAAGTTACATATAACCATGTGTCAACAGTGTTACAATGACAAGGTCCTGACTAAACCTTGAAATAGTGTCATTGAAACTAGGCATTTTTCATTATTTTCAGACGTTTTTTTAGACAAAACAACTAATCGATTAGGGGAATACTTGCAGATATTAGTAGGTAAATAATCGTTAGTTGCAGCCTTTGTGTAATATAGAGGTCTTTGAAAAAAGAATTTAAAACCAAATTTAAACCTGTTTTAATTGAGACATTTGCTACAGCCAATCAGTGATGCCACAATCAGTGTTTTCCCTTGCACTGCTGAGTGATGATTCAGTGCAGCTTTAACTACTGAAACTCCAAAGTTATCGTGTCGGCTACATCCACCCGTAACACTGGGAATGCATTAAACTAAAAATAAAAGGTCGATGTGATATTACACTTGCACACACACATAAAAAAGGCATGTAAACCACTTGCTCAGAACAAAATTTAACCTTGTTGTGTCCCTGTGCCTGTATCTGTGTTGGGTTGATTTAATAATGCCAATTGGATCCTCTTTTTCTGACTATGTTTAGGTACAGTCCTGTCCATATGCCTGCATTGTGGATAATGTGGTTGATCAAGTTTCCCTCCGCGTGGTCTGGTCCCTCTCTGTTTGCTTTGTCTTTGAGAAATAAATGATCTCCAGTTTGCTTGTTTGCACCCTTCAAATGTCCCAAATGAAGCTCCACGGTTAAGGTGGACTTTGCTGTAAAGGTTTAGCTAGTCCAGCAAGTTCACCTCAGACAGTTAAGCTGTACACATTGTCTTTTCCTGCTTGAGGAGTCCATTAAGAACTGGATGGGTGTATTGTGTAAGTGTGGTATTTAGCAGAATGATAACGGAAATAACCATGTTGACAATGTCATTGAGCTCACTGGAGGCCTAAATTGTTCCACAGAGAAATAATGTGGTCTCTGGCAACAAAACAAAGGCTCCAGGAAGGAAATCTGTCTTCCCCTGTTAAATTCAGGACCTCCAGGAACCCTCCATTGAGCTCTGATAGTGGAATGTGGAGCAAGATGTCAGCACAAGAGAAACACAATTCTTGTTAACAAGGGAGTTTTAATCTAAGGGTACTGACAAAATTTTATTAAATGATATGTGCTAGGAGGATGTTGGTCACCAACGTAAAAGTGGTCATTTTGTAAGTGATCATGTAATTGCATATTGGAGGAGAGGAGAAGGTTAAGAAGTAGTAGAAGGAGAGGTGAAGGAAGAGATGATGGGAGAAAGAAAGATGACACAGGTCAAGAGCGTCATCTCATTTTGGCAAGAACCAAAACTGATCCTCTTTCTAAGGCCTTTCGAAAACTTTCAGGGGGGGATTTTCAGGCAAGAAGCCCATATCAAAACTAAAGAAACTGAATCATGGGAGCCCTCGCAAGTAAATGAGCATCTGTGATCCTTCCTCTCCAACAAATAAAACGTATTTAGAAATGGGGACAACCCTTCAGCTATCCACCCATGTTTAAGGTGTTCTTTGCCGCCTTGTCATTGAAATTCCTCAAAACATCTCCTTCAGCATTCAGTCTGAAGAAAGAACAACAGAGGGTTGCCAACAGTTTCAGTCAGAGGGCCAACACCTCAGTCCGTCAGCCACTCCCCTCTGAATCCTTCCCTCCCCTTTTGGCCTTCAGTCCCATCGTTCAAAACTCTTTCCAGATCAACAGAGACAGCGGCGGTCACTCTTGGTCACTTCCTCGGAGGAGTGAACCACATTTGGGACAAACCCGCTCTTCACGCCCTCCCAGCCCTCCTGGATTGTGATGTCGCCGGACCGCACCAAGGCGAAGATGTCTCTGGTCAGCTCAGTGAAGGCGTGCTCAACATTGATGGCATCACGGGCCGATGTCTCGATGTAGCGCATCCCGTATGCTCCCGCCAGCTTCTCTGCCTCCTGGCGGGTCACCTAGTAGATCAAACGAAAAGATGAAGATCAGACCTCGATACATTCTCTGACTAACTGCTATTGATTTTGTTCATCTGCATCACAGTATGCAAAGCACATCTAGCTACGTGAGCCTTTTAGCTCAACGTTGGAGAGCACAACTCATAGTTGGGTCCGATCGAGGATTGCTTCTCTACTAGTGATCCGTCCTCTAGTAAACATCTCTAGAATTCGTTTGTGCTAAGACCAAGACCACTTCCCTTTAAAGGGTCTTGGTGTGGTTGTTTTGGTTGGCACCCATGTGCGTTTCCTGTGCTCAGATCTCCCCAAATGAATTCGGGGAAAGTGGAGCAAAATGAACCTGAGTCCAGTTCATGCGCTCCTGTTTGCGTCTTTACTGCATCTCAGTAACCGTGAAGATTTTCTAAACAATGGTTTTGCTTGAGATGCAATTTATAACAAAACAACACAAACCCCACCAATTAGTTCCTGAGATATAAGAAAGTATGGAGTGGCCATGAACTATGGCAGAGCAACTAAGTAAAGACCCTGGTGCCTTCAAAAAGGTTCCTGGGATCTTGGAAAAGTTCCAGCAGTGGTAAAAGGATTTTAAACTGGGCTCATACATGATGGCAGTCCTGTGTTTTACGATTTTATAGTTCAGCGTCAGATGTTACCTGCTGATATCGCCACTGCAACATTAGACGCCTTTATTATTATCAGGCCACATGACTATATTCCCTGCTGTAATCCCATTACACACTACTATAAATCTCCCTTTATAGGTCTCAGAAGAATCTACAACACATTGCCGGTATCTGTGTATTGCGTCGCGAGCGTCGGACTTTCCCTCCACGGGCACTCTCTATGCCTCTAATGCAATTGACCACAGGGCAGCCGACATAGAAGTGAAAGAGCTTCTAACGTTCTCTGTGAGTGATCATTTTAAGTAAGTGTAGCCGAAATCACAGCACAGCCGTTGTCTTTATCTTATTTGTGTGGTGATTTTGTCAGACAATGTTGCGGTTATAGAAATCAGGATTTTAGCAGTGCAGAGCAGCGGCTTGGAAACGGCTTGGAAGTGACCGCTGGTTTAACATGTCGTCTTCATGGGCCGCGTTTCAGTCACTATTTCATACTTGTTCCGTTGTCTGACAACAGAAACAGAAAAACATGTAAATGAGAACAGCTTTATTGGGAATTCAGCTGTATATGTGAGCACAGACAGTAGCAGAGAAGCAAACATATAAATGGCTGAACCCGGCTGACGCTAGGCCGAATGCAAAAAAAGGACGTGATGACATGAGTATGCTAATAAGCGTATTGCGTCATCTAGAAACGTTTAGCGACTTTTGGCGCAGGCTTTAGCTACTTTCTATCAAAAGTAGTTGTTCACAGCGGTTCCACTACAGTTTTCAAGTACGTCCTCAATTTCACACATTGACCTTACACGGTCCAGGCTTGTACTAGGGCTCTTTTTCAGACCAACTCCTACACCCTCTCCCTACTCACTTCCACTCCGCTTGAGCGCTCAACATGGAGGGTCCGCCACATTTAGTGCCATCCCAAACCAAATAGCGGGGAGTGGAAGGGGGTAATAAAACCCTCCAATGGCGAGTCTACATCAATGCTGACTTACTGACCACATGACCACCGACGGGAAGTGAATTTATTGAGTCTACCACCTTGTTTCCCACGCTGTTACTTAAATAGCCTGTTACTAGTGCTGTTTATGATGTGCCCATATTAAACCGTGGTTACGAAAAGTTGCAACAGTTGCTGTTTACGCCACAGAGAGGTAGGTTCGTCGCGAAGCTCGACGCTGTATTTACACCCTATGCGTTAATGAAGGGTACTTCGTTCAGCTGTGAGTGTGACTACAAATAGAGCAGGTGGTGCGTCCAGTTTGAGAAAGCGCCTGGGTTTTGACCTAGTTCTGTTGAGCTGTTGCCAGCTAAGCAGCTAGAGAATTAGCCTTCTACAGAAAGTGATGACAATGAGTAGATTAAGATAAGAATGAAGTGGCTAAGACAGGAAAACTGTCCAATATCCTGGTTTATGTCATTTTAATCTTGCTCACAACATCTTATTATAGGAGTGCAGACACACTGTAGTGCAGAGTGCCTTGCAGTGTAATCCTGTAATGTCTGATTTTCAATGGTGATATTTTTGCTTTCTGTCAGCCAGCTGCCTCAAGAGAATTAGAGAGTCACGAAGTGCCTCTTATCCAAATTTGTGCTGATCTAAAATTGAACAAAAGATTTTTTTTTTTAAAATCTGCACACTTTGATAAATTGTGTGTTATGCAACATTCAAAAGAGCCACTATCCCCGGCAACACAATTTAACACCACACGGCCTCGTAAGAAATTGTTGCGCATGTATTTTAAATTCAGTTTTATGCACTGTGCACACCTGGCGCTGTGCCTCCAGGTCACACTTGTGGCCGACCAATAGGAAGACGATGCTGTGGGGTTGGACGTGGCTACGAGCCTCCTCCAGCCAATCGTGGACGTTCTGGAAGGAGCGGCGATTGGTGATGTCGAAGAGGAGGAGCCCACCCACGGAGTTACGGTAGTAAGCCCTGGTGATGGACCTGCAGAGGATGCAAATGGAGGGAAAGATTAAGAATAGGGCAGGTCATTTGCCAAGTACAATAAATACATACAACATACCCACTGTTACTGTTGCTAAGAAGGCCAAACTTTCCGTTCTTGCATGAAACATGCAGTTTACAGTGATAATGGTGGCAGATTTACCACTATAAAAGTCCTTGATTCTAGACCTGAAATGACAACTGTCGATGGAAGTTTACATCAGCTGTAGCTAGCTAGCTGATCAAACTAACGTTAGCTCCATGGGTTGGTTGAAAGATCTGTCCGTGACTGACTTTTGAATGTTTCCAGCGAGTTTGTTTTAAATGGAGAACCTTGTGAAAGTGACCTTAAATATGCACGTGTTCCATACATGATATCATGCCAGAAAAGACCCGGGTTAAAGCGGCATGTTCCAGGCAAAAGGTTAGCATCCATGCTGATCCATGTAAGTACAGGATATGGAAATACAGAAACAGCATTGTTGTTGTATTGCAATTGAACAAGTTAGTCCGCGTATTATAAGAAAGACAAGGAAAGATAAGACTGTTTCTTCATCGTAACATATTCCCTGTTTGGCTGTTTAGCTTACACACTTCCACAAAAAAGACAAGGTTAAATTTCTCCTTAAGTGTTTGTATTTTCAAATAATAGGTTTTAACATAGCTAACAAAATGCTCTTTGGCTTTAGATGTAAAATTGGGTTAGGTTACAACACTAAAGTAATCAGCCAAACATGCTGCTGTTTGCAGGTTACATTTGAGACAAACACGCAGACAGCCATTACTTGCACTTTTGGGTTTTGAGAGGCAAAGACTATTACCTAAGTCCACGATAAAGAGACAGAGGGTAAGCCACATTTGGTGAAAAGCAGAGTAGGAGATAAATCCAGGGGAAAAAGGTAATCAGAGAGAGAAACCGATGACAGGATGCGTGAAAGACGGGAAAAAAAGGGCAAAAGTGATAGAGCTGTCAGGTGGAGGTGCTGAGAAGTTGAGAACAAATTAGATGGAGAGAGGATACTGGAAATAGCTG
The DNA here is from genome assembly GCF_016859285.1 of Xiphias gladius. Taxonomy (NCBI): domain Eukaryota; kingdom Metazoa; phylum Chordata; class Actinopteri; order Istiophoriformes; family Xiphiidae; genus Xiphias; species Xiphias gladius. The sequence continues at coordinate 14,932,726 of NC_053411.1, forward strand.
GGTATTAAAAATTATGCCTAAAATGATAACCTAGATAGCTTAGCTTGATTTTGCTTATTGTCATGAACTTTGATGATTTAAACTCAAAAATTGTTTGGTTTCATGCAGAAACAAAATCATCCACTTAATGTAGATTTCACGAGAGGAAAGAAAAAAAAATGTGCTATTGAAAAAAATTTTTTTTTAGAAAATGTTCCTGAAGCTTGAAATAACTAAAAATCACAATTAGAACAGAGTCATAATATTAATGGATAGATTATCAGATATGTTGTTACTTTCTTTTGCAGCCATAGCTTTGATTAAACAATTTTTGATTTGAATCAGTAGATTTTTCATGAATTTTTATCAGCATCTTGAGTAATTTAAACTGAAACTGAAATGGAATACATCAGCACTGCCAACATGCCAGTTATCTACGATTAATGACTCTACATCCAGTGGCAACTTTGATACAATAATACCAATATCAGCCTTTACACGCGAATATCAGTGGAGCCAGAGTGGAAAATAGAATCATCGGGTTGGATTTCACCAAACTACTTCATCACTGCAGGCCGACTGGGAGGAGTGCTGCTAGATTTTGACAAGATTTGACACCCCGCGTGCACACAAACACACAACAACCCTCTTATGGGGGGGCGTCTATCTTCGCACAGTATCCTCGCAGAGAGAACGCCACCTCAAATATAACAAGAAGCAAAATTAGAGGTTTGAGGTAGAGACAGAAAGAGAGTCGTGTCAAGAAAGAGGAATAAAGGGAGGATTAGTCGATAGAGAGGATACAGTGAGGGAGGATGAGTAGGTGGCAAAATTCAGAACCAGTGATTCATCTGATTCGACACACACAAACACATGCATGTATGTGTGTATGTGTATATATATATATACACAAATACACATATTTATGGAAGGAAGGACCACACAGATGAATAAACAGTGACTAAGACGAGATCTGAGTCATCACTAGAGAAGACGAGAACACATGAGGTGGATTCAAGTATCATCCTCTTTACAGGAGCAGGAAAAAAAACAAACAAACAATCAGGCAAAAACCAACGACAGTGTCACAAAATATCTAAAAACGTGGATAGGCAAGATGGCATCCTTAATGGACCTATCGTAGGATGTTATCTGAGAGCTTTAAACTTGACAATTTGTGCCGCTAAATTAATACATCCAAAACGTCTAACAAATTTAAGTTAAAATCTTTGTGTGTGGCATTATGGGACACAGGTTTAAGGTCAAAGGATTGGGCTACATTATTCCGTACGTCTCTTATCGTCAACAAATCCCATGACAGGACCAAAACCAACAAGCCATTCGTCCATTAATACTTTCTGATTTTCCTCCCCCGTTTCTAGTTCTCAGCCTCAGGCCACTTTGTACCTGCTGAGGATGTAAAACTTTTAAAACTGGCTGCACACATGTAGTTTCAGTTTTAAAAAGGCTTAATAATTTCCTAAAAACACCTCGGCACTGTAGTTTTGCGCAAATGTTGGTCGAACAGGAGTAAACGCTGTATTTGTTGGGGACTATTTTCAGTGGCGCATTGATACACGTTTGGAGCGCTGCCTGGTATTTCTGCCAGCCGCTTGTTTGTGGGGTTGGCTCAAAATAAACGACCGTGCCAACGTTCGGTGTAATCAAGGAACAGCTATGGCACAGGGGAATAAGATATATTCCTACAAAGGCAATACAACAAGTATTGCCTTTGTAGGAATATTTCTTAGGAATAATTCAATTTTGGTTTTGGTCGTTTCATTGGATTGGTTGATAAACATAAAAATATTAAACATCATATTTTTTGCACCAGAAACCAAAATCATATTCAAGATTAACAACATTTATTTAAACTACTTAGGCTTACGGCTACACTGCCGATTGTTTTTCTCCTTTTCTATTTAATGTCAGAAAATATTGGAAACTGCCTTTACATTTCCCTAAAGCTAAAACTGATGCCTTTGAAAAGCTCCTGTCCACTCAGAAGCCCAAAATGACTGATTTGCTATTGTATGGGAAAAGGAAAAACAGCGAATCCACAAAACCGATCAAACTTGGGATTGTTTGGTATTTTTGCTTGAGAAATGACTTAGACAATTAATTGATTATCAAAATAGTTGCAGGTTATTTTTCTGACGATCAATTAATCGACTTTCGATCGTTCCAGCTCTACGTATATCTTTAGCTTTCCCCGATGGCCTTAAAGCAACAATAGGCCAGTTTTCAACACACGATCAGTTACTGAAAACATTGAATCCATGTGAGCACATACATTCATTCTTGACCTTTGGAGACTTTATGTGTAACAAAATCTTCTAAACTCAAAGGTCCACTTAAGCATTACTATCAAGGCATCTCAAAATCAATTCAAAATTTTTGCTGAGTGTCTTGAAACAACATCTGTAAATCAGACTGCTGTGCTAACGTCAAGAAAATAAGTTTTTTCTTTTCTTCGTAAAAACGAGAAACATAGTGAAGAGCTAATCAATACATCTGACTCGACTTATGTTAAAGTTTACCAGAAATCTGGAAGAAGACAAAAGCTTGAGACTATATAATAACTGTCATTTCATCCACGTGTCATATGAAACATACCAGCACAGATTCCACTTTTCTCTAAATGGTGGATATCTCATCTAACAATGTCCTTGAAAAAAAGAAATGAAGGAGATGTTAAGTGCTCCTCTACCTACATGAAATGACTCTTATATTCCCATCCTGCGGTTTAAAAGAGAAAAGTGACCAGATCACGGATTTATTTGCAAGAAAAACTCAGACTTCTCATCAAAATGGCCCCTTGGTGTCTTGCAGTGTGGATGAAAACTATGTTCTGATGAGTCCTTCGGTCACGGAGGGACGTAACACAGTTGCCACGGAGACGGTAATCATGCTGACAAGTGAGACCAAGATGATGAGTGGAGATGTGTGTGTGTGTGTGTGTGTGTGTTAAGATGCCTTTTAGCCTGTGAGATATACAGTACATCATTATTATACTCATACACAGTGCTCTTAAAGGGAAACATTTGCGTTTTAGGCATTCAGCTAAATTTACTCTGCTCTGTGATGATGTTGGGACTCAAGGGCACTTTTACAGGACGAGCTGCCGACTCCATCGAATTTATCAACATATTCTCTAACTTCATGCCCAGGCGTGAAAATCAACAACTAATTTCATACACTACTTTTTTTTAGCTCATCTGACACATTACTGAGGGACACGTACCGAGGCCTGCAGAATCAGTAACGCGTTTTAAATCACTTCAAAACGTCTTATTTTTTAAAAAAAAGCTTTTTATTCGCTTAAAAAAAAAAAAAAGTTTTAGTTTGCCAGCTCCACTTTGTTTTATGTCGTTGTTTGTGTTTCTTAAATGTTTTATTTGTTTATTTTGTTACTGTTTTAATTAACTATCCAGTTTTATTAGTTTTAGAGTTTTTTCATTTTTTATTTGATGCTGTAAATTTATTTTATTTTTTGTTTTCCTCTGTACAGCACTTTATGACGTTGTTTTAAAAGTTGCTATATAAATAAAGTTGATCAGTATTCTTTAGTAGCATTTTACGCGACAGCTCAGTTAAACAGGGTTGTGAAGGGTTGTTAAAAACATGGTAACACTAAGACAATTACACAGGCGGTAGCAGGTAATATTTTTGTTTGTGTGTCATAGTCAGAATAGGTGGTAAACAGGAGGGTAACAATAGGTGTAAAGTTTTCAGGGGTAATAATGGAGCAGAACATCTCAGTAAGAACTTCATAATAACAGGCTTACAACAGGATAATTTGCTGTGACTTTTTTCCTTCTTTTCTATGCCAACATTTTTTCCTGAAAAGTCTCAGAGTTGCACTTTATGCGTTGATGCGTCGTACTGTACTTTGCAATTTCGTATGTACTTTCTTACAAAGACTTAAAGGTGCCCTGTTGGATTTCCTTGTAAACAAAAATGATCAGTGAGCTGTAGTGTAAAGTTTTTTTTCCACCTTTATTTCTTATATTTTCAATTCATAAAGTTTTTATTTTTCTTGTGCACACAGCAGATAGGTCTACAACTGATACAAGTTATGTTTAGGAGATAAATGATACAAATATACGCAGATCACTGTATATGATATAACTCATATTTTATGAGTTGCTCTTAATCATAATGTGAATGAATAAATGAACAAATCGAATTATTTAACAATAAATCGAGCCAGTTATTGGTATTTAATACATTTTTATGTTGTTATCACAAGTTACATACAGTGGGTTCTTATATTATTGAAGTTCATGCAACAATTTATGTGTATTTGAGTAGTGTATTAGAGCTGGACTCCTTTAGGGTTATGTTTATATTTGTTATTATTCTGTCAAAGAGCCAGAAGAGAGGCACTGTACTGTACATACTGTATGTGTTTTGGGGTTTTTTTTCCTCGACAGGTTTTGGCACCGTAACCTCCGGGGGTTTTTAGTGCCTATGGGTATGAAAGCATTTAGGACAATGTGGTGCTAATAAGATGTAGAGAAGTCTGCAAAACCCTGGGTCGAAACAGACTTCTGACCATGTGATACTGCGTGATAACGTGATTGTATGCTGTAACTTTGGATGAGAATCACCTGCCGTTATGTGGTGATCTTCACCTTCACCTTCATTTTCCCTTCCTCCTGGATTTCTGAAATACTACGCAAACTGCGTTTTACAGTTCACTTTACAGCTGCCAACTCTTCTCTATACTGAGTGGACCTTTTCAAAACTCTTCAGCACAACTGAAGTCAGCGTGGACTGAACTGTGGATGGCTTATCATTCCCTTTGACACAAAGTGCATTCAAAGAGCACATCTTTCAAATTTCATGCGTCGTTTTCTCACTCAAACTCAAGCCCCACCAAAATCATTCCAAACACGTTAACATACTATTGTAAAAACTGTTCAATTTTACGGTCTAAACCTAACGTAACACAAAACCACTGTGATACAGACTGGAAAAGAAAAAAAATAAAACCGCATAAACGCTGAGGCCCGTTTTCATTCCTCGAATTTTCCGTCCTCTGTGCAGGACTTATGCCGGGTGAGGAAAGGAGACGGGTCAATCTAAATCCAGAAGCTTTTTAATGACATGGGACGATGTGACGTTTCGCCGCTCTCTTCCGTTCACAGAGTGGTTTAAAAAACATCTGCAGAAGACTGTCAGGGATGGACCAGACCCGCACGGAGATTCTTTCCCAGGTGTGTCGAAGGAAAGACAGTAGGTGTGAGATGAGACAAGATGTGGATTAGAGCTTGTGGCCAAATGCAGAAGACGAGGTTGACTAGCCCTGATGTATCTCTATAGCTGTAGCTATCCTGTACATGTGTACTATATGTATAGTGAATTTGTATAGTTATGCATAGCATTACTGGAATTACTTTAGTTTCCTTTTGTGCGCTATTCTATTCTATTATTCCCAAAACGGTCTAAATAAATACACTGGTTCTGGTTCATTTCTGTGACGTTTGCTGTAAGGTAGCACAATCCGTGCAACAAAGAAATGCAATTCTTTTTGTTTTAATTCCATCGTGGTTTATCCCAGATAAATAAATAAATGAATAGCTAACCACATTTGTCTTTGTTACTTCAATAATTAATTCAATGGAACACAAGTCAAAACTAGGATCATTTGCAGGCTAAGTGGCCTAAATTAGGGATATGGTAAAACAGCCACTGTAACTTTTCAGTTTTTTTTCCCCCCAGTCAATATATTATTTGATTTGAATGTCTAATATTTCCTTTAAATTACTTCCAACAGAATGAAACTAAAACCGTGTCTGAGTTACGATTCTCCCTCGGACTGAAAAACAGGTTTATTTTAGAGGCTGAATCGCCTGTGATATTAAAATACACACCTGCCAGTTTCAGGCGTTAAGAACACTCGGTGGCGTTTACCTGTTAGAAACAACCCCTCTGGTCTTTTTTTTTTTACCCTGCTTGTATCACCTCAATCCGCATTTAAATAACGGCTCTTCCTCTAGTGCAGGCAAACAAATTAACTTCAGGTGGAAATTCGGGTCTTAAAAAACCTCCAGACTATGTCATTAAATTCTGGGAACTTCAACGAGTGTTCTCTGGCATTACATTTCCTGATTTTCCGTTGCTGCAGTTTCCAAATGAATCAAAACTGCAGCGGTAAACCACAAATTCCTTGTTTTCACTCACGCCGGGGGACATCCGTGGTGCCAAATGACCACCGCCGCGCTTTCTGCACTGCAGTTCCCAGAGATCATGCGTCAGTCAAGCGTTACACGGTCAATGACGTGACGTGTTTCTGCAGCCGGCGGCTCGTGCCGTCCTTCCTCCTGTGTAAACTCCACATCGACTGGTTTTCGCAGGAACATACGGTACAATTCACTACTTCCTATTGTGCAAAACCGACCCTTTTAACCCGGAGAGACAGCAGAAGTTTCAGAACGGTACATGTCAACGCAAATTTATTATTAAGTGGTTTCACCGCCTGTGAAAGGTTTGCGAAGGGGAACACGCTCAACTCCCCTGCATGTAAATAAAACGCTTCTTTGTCCTGATCTTTCTCGCAGCGTCACTATATGGAAATATTACAAAACGTTACACATAAGAAGTGCTGGAATGTAAGTACAGTTTTACGATGAGCGAGTATCTCCTACCCTCCTTTGTGTCTCTGATTCACTACGTCTCAGAGGGGAAATCTTGCGCTTTTCACTCCACTGCATGTATCTCACAGCTGCCGTCGTGTGTCACATTCAGACTTCATAACCACAACATGTAATCACCTCGTTAAATGCATCCTCTAGATTAAAACTACCAAAGCAGCGGCACGTGAATTAGTTTACGTCAGCTCCCCTCCCTCAACCAGCCACATTAGATTTATTAGATTTATTAGATTTATGATAACACTGAACTACTACTTTAAATACATTTTGCTAGGAATACTTATGACCCAGAATTGGTTTGTTTTCTTTTTTTTTTTTTACTTCAAAATGAGTGTTTTTTTACAGTGTGGGTTTGCTGCTTTCACTTAAGGCTCTAAATACTTCACCTCCGTGGATAATGACTACCACAAACGAGCATGCAGAGACGGACTGTGGGCGCTAATGGCATATTAACTCCAAGAAATCAGATAAACTCATTTGCCTGCAGACATAATATCCCCCCCATAAAACCGTACAAATGCGGGAGAAACCACAAGCAGACTACTTCACTCTAGAAAGCTCCGCACATTGCTACGGTAATGTAACAGGAATACAACTCTCTCTCTCTCTCTCTCTCTCTCTCTCTCTGACGCCCATCTGCTCTCACCTGAAGCGCTCCTGGCCCGCGGTGTCCCAGATCTGCAGCTTGATCCGCTTCCCGGGCTCGATCTCCACCAGCCGCGAGAAGAAGTCCACGCCGACGGTGGGGTCCGACACCTGGGCGAAGCGGCCCTCCGTGAACCGCCGGATCAGACACGACTTGCCCACCGTCGAGTCCCCGATGACGATCAGCCGGAACTGATAGAGCCATATCGCCTCCATGACTTGGCTGCGTCTGTCTGTCGCTCTGACGGTCTGTGGCTCGGGTCTGTCTGTCGGTCTGTCGCGGCGTGAGCGCTGGAGAGGCGCGTGCGTGAGTGCGCGCGTGCGCGACAGAGAGAGAGAGAGAGAGAGATCAACAACATAAAATTATTATTATAGTTTTCTTTTTTTTTTAAATAATACACATATAACATTTGATTGGTGTATAGGAGCTTGGATTTACAATGGGTGTGATACTCAGTATTAGCTTCACTGTGATACGATGAAGGTAGGTCAGGCCCAATGCATTAGGCAGTTTGCATCTATCACAACATTCCTGTGATTTACTGCATCGCTTATTGTCCCCCTGTGCTTTACTAGTTTGTAACAGACTACTCTTGTAACCTCCAGGTAACAATCTTGGGAGCGTTTAGGCACATGCACGTGTACAAAAAAACAAAAAAACAAAAAAAAAACATTTCTGGAGTTCTATCAGATTTTCAAACTTTGCAACACACCAGTACATAATGGTTTAAAAAGTATTGATAACACATACATATAAGACAAAAATTATCGATAGTGGATTTATTATTCTATGTCTTACGTCTATCGTGCGCTACGTTTTGGAACTACAGTTCCCATGATGCTTCAGGGCCGTGAACAGGTAGTGCGATGCTGCCAAGGATTCAGTCGGTTAGCTTTAGGCTACAACATTTTTAAGCCCATACGTTTACATTTTCGCAAACTGGCATAAATATTATGACGCCAAATTATCTATTAACAGTTCCTGCTTGCATTATACCCATGGACAGACAGACAAATATCACTGGACTACTTTGATACTAAACAAAACTTAAAAACATGATGATTCTCAGGCAAGTTCTGAAGTTCTTTTGTCCCATGATTACAAAGCAGATTTATGGACGTGTTATTCACAACGAACACCGACACAAGGATATTCTCTGAAAGGGTAAGTCACACTGAATCTAAAAATATGTGTATCGTGTATGTGGTTTCAGATTTGACTGAGTTGTGACTCCGAGAACGAGGGCTATTTTTGACACAAACTGAAACTATCTGGTGCTAAGGTGTTTTGCCCTAGCTAACTGCTCCCAGCTGCTCCCAGCAGCCTCAAACTCTTAATCAATAGAGCAACTACTAACTAAAGCAGTCAAATAGATGTTAGTGGAGTTAAAAAGTACAACATGTCCCTCTGTAGTTTAGAGAAGCAGCAGCATGAAGCACACCTATCAAGTAGCATAAAATGGAAATAAGCAAGTCAAGTATGCTGGACCAACATCGAAAGTGTAACCTACACAGGGACAGTAATTTAGTAAATGTACTGCAGTTACTTTCCACTACTGCCTACAGGGATGTCAGAATTGACCTTTACCCTTCAGTGACGTTCATACACATCAAGACTGGTATAGTCTTTAGACGCACAGTAAGAAATGTATAGCCTAGTAAAATTGTATTTTATGGCTCTTTTATTTTTCATCTCAACTGGCGTCACTGGGCTTTAATACTTCCATTTATTCCTATAAGGGCTTCTGCTCTGCCTGCGGTCATGAGCGCACGATTATCTTTAGGAAATTTATGGTATTCTTTGTGAACTCCATCACGAGTCTCTTCGATCTTTCTGAAACATCGGGGGACCGTGCTGCAGCTGTCGAATGCGAACACTGGGAAGTCACAGGGGACACAAAAATATTAAAACGCCACATAATCCTCGACTAACTCTCCCATGATTCAATTGGCTCATTCAATATAACCTTTAATTGGCTTTTTTTGCCCACACATCCCCCTCGCCACCCCTCCCACACACACACACACACACACACACACACAGACAGACAACTGGCTTGCATAACTTACTACTTCATTGTATTCAGTGCTTGATCCAGTTAAAACCACGAGATATAAGAGAAAATCCTCTTATGCCTTTCTAGTCACTTGATGGCGTCAACTGATGTTTTAATAAGCCTGCCTTTTTGCATTATTAGCTGTAACGGCCTTTCTGATATGAGGCTTTGGCATCTGAATGTGTGACCTTCCAAATAATACGGAGCTATAGTAGTAATGCATGTTAGGAGAATACTTTTCTTATTTAGCATTTTCCTGCATTTCTTTTCTGTGACATTACTCTAACTAATTGTTGCTGTTAGTTTTGATACCGCCAGTGGTGAGAAGTAACTAAGCACATTTACTTAATGAATGTTCTTCGGTGCACTTTAGCACTAGTTTCCATACTATTTCCACTTTTAGCTACTTTCTACTTCTGCTCCCCTGCAGTTCAGAAGGAAACACTTTACTTTATACTCCACTACATTTATCTGAAAACTATGGTGCCTTTGCAGACTAAGACTTTATTCACATAACACATGATCAGCCTTTCAAGTACATTGATTTGTTATAGACAGGTTAGCTTCGGCTAGCTGTAGCTCGACCAAATATACAGTAAAATGTTACTTCAATGTCAGAGCGTCTGTTATGATAATCCAATAACAATCTGAATGTGATTGTTCTCCATAATTCGTTTATTTTAAGTATATTTTCGCTGAGTGAACGGTGGCTGAACCGAGCACCTCTCTTTGAGAGGAGTTTGCACGTTCTCCCCGTGCCTGCGTGGGTTTCCTCCGGTTACTCCGGCTCCCCCGCCACAGTCCAGAGACATGCCGGTTTGCACCGTAGGTGTGAACGTGAGCATGACATGGTGGTTTGTCTCTGTATGTCGGCCCTGTGATGGACTGGCCACCTGTCCAGGGTGTACCCCGCCTCTCGCCCAATGTCAGCCGGGATTGGCTCCAGCCCCACCCCCCCCAGGACCCTCAAAGGATAAGCGTTATAGCTAATGGATGGATGGATGTTTCGCTCATAACTTTTTCCAACACTGACAGTGGTGGAAAAACTTTCTGCACTTAAAGTTTCTTTACTTCATAGCAAAGAACACGCTAGCTTTATCACATAAATCTGAAGGGGGTCATCTGCATTATTAGTAATTTCGATACTCAATGTATTTTGCTCATAACACTTTTATTCCTTTTACTTGAGCAAAGGCTCTGAATACTTACTCCAGCACATGGGTTTGGCACAGAATAAGTTTCTTTACTCCACGGCGAAGAACACACTAGCATTTCAACAAAAACCTCTCGTTGTTCCACCTTCAAACTGCTGAGATGAACTCTCAGAACCCCCTTAAAACTTCCGGTATCATTACTCAGGCGAAATTTGCATGTGATGAGCGACCTCAAAGAGTCTGGTGAAACTGATCTTTGGTGCGCCAAGGGGAGGCCATAAATATTGATGACATGCTCCTATGCTGGCCTCACATTAATGATTAACAGGTTGAACATTTGACCGAATATAAGACGTATTTAACAGCTAAAAAAAAAAAAAAAAAAGCATATGTAACATTGTTTTATCACCATCATACTTTAGAACTTCTCCTACTTTCATCAGATTTACTCAAATAAACCAGATTTTGAACTGATGGCATGTTTTCAGAGCACACACACACACATACACACAGAGACAACTCGGTTCTCGCACATGCTCAGACCGCAGAGACCTCAGGTGTCAGCCGCGGTTCAGTTCAGCGGGTTTCCATCCGCGTGACATTGTACCTGCGATCGTGTCGACCGTGCTTCGTACTCGGCACCGCGCGTGCCACGTCCCGAATAGGTCTGTTTGAATTTCTGTTATCGGAGTTTTGGCCCTGATTGGGGGGGGGGGTCCGGCAGACCCCCAAAAACTTAAGGTGATATCACTGTGTAGGATTCGGTACATTTCTGTCTGTGTGACTGGCAAACAGGAGGAGCTGAGATTAGTTCTTGCACAACCCATGGAACATATAAAACAAATAAAGCCAATCGCGACTTAACTCGAGGGGTAGGAGGCTGATCTTTGGACGCAAAACAAGGGGGACGCGAGTCTTAGATGAACGTGGTTTGGGAGATCCTGACGTGAAACCCACGCGTGTTTTAAGGAGGAGAGCTTTGCCCAGGCTCTGCCTGCTACAGCAGCCGTCCCCTGACCGGCGGGCAGGGAGCCAGGGACACACGCGGCCTCCCATCACCCCCCCCCCTACGCGTCCCCGTGGAGTCGGGTTGCGTAGCTCGGTCGGTATGCAAACATTAGTGGGCGAATCCCCGGTGAATAGCAGCCTTATGGGCTCTCGCACCGGATGCGTTGGGTCCGCCGAGGCACACAGCGTTTACAGACGGATCACTCTCTAAAACCTGCCACATCTCAAATATAAATATCTATATATATATATATATATATTTATATATTAATATATTCACGTTGTTGTTGACTGAACTGTGATTTCCTGTAGCAGGCGATCACTGTTGTATCTGTGCCGATTTTGTAAAGTAGGCATCATGAGATGAGGTTTTTAATGGCATAATGCTGTGAAATATTTTAATAGCCTGTGGGTTTTATTTTAGGCTCCAGGCAACAATGTTTAATCCATATTCCTAAAAACAAAACAAAAACAAGCCTAAAGACTTGAAACGACTGTGATTAAGATTTGGATGGACTCGAGCTTCCAACAGGGGCCCACTAATAAAACGTCTTAGAGCAGATTGGGCTTTTTTTTTTTTTTTTGCAGGCTATTATTAGAGCAGTTCACACCACGACAGAAATAGGCCTGTCATGCTTTATCAAGGCAGCGTTAAGCCACTTTTAGGCTCAATGGCATGATTAATAAGAGAATTACAGATTACAAAAGGTAAAAAAACGGAAAAAAGAGAAAAAAAAGCTTACTTAGAGCGGGAGTGGGTCGGACTTTAGGCCAGAATGGTTGCTCTTCTCACGCTGTTCAGGACCAGGCTGATGTGGGGTCCATGGCACCGACGAGTCTGGCTGGGGCGATCCCCGGGACAGCAGCAAAACAACCGAAACAGCGACAAAGGCCCCCCGGGAGTCGACGTTTGTCTTCGAAACCCGCGGCGGCAGAGGCGGCTGGTGCACAGGAGGCCCTGGGGTCTGGGCTGATTTCCTTGTGAATGCCAGGCCCGATCGAGGGCTGAGAGAAAAAAAAAAACGCACCCGGAGCAGGTGCGATCAAAAAAACCGGATCTGCGCTTTCAGCCGCGGCCACGAATCAACCAGCGGACCAGCTGTTCTCTCTTCTCTCTCTCTTTCGACGCCGAGAAGCGCGGAGGATGCTTATGAAGGCAGGATGCTCGCTGTCGGAGGGGAATCCCGCGGTATCATCGCTGCGTTTGCCGTGCGATGGTAGGTTCGCGCTGCTGATGAAATGGCAGCGGCGGCGGCAGCAGCATCATATAGCCTGACTCATCCCGCATCAGTACCACTACCGTAAAGGGCCGTGCAGAGGCGCAACGCTGGGCAAACACAGCTGGGGCCAATCTCGGACAGATTAGCGGGGAAAATAACGGAGAAATCCTCAGTCTACGGCGACAGTGAGGTTAATGTGGATGGACAACGTCGAACAAAATGAGGGATTTTGTCAATGTAGCCCAAAATGGTGGCGTGAGACGAATACATTTCTGCCGTAAGGGGACATGACAGCCGCAAGTGACGAGAGCCGGGACGTATCTCGGTGTCTTCGAGTAAACAAACAGCCCAGAGGCCAACTGGCGTGGCGTGGGATGAAAACGCCCGAATCAGAAACAGACTGTCCGACTCTGAAGTCTAGACCGGGAACCAGAGAAGCCCCTGGTTCGCGAGAATGACTTTACAGTGATTGGCACTGACACCACAGCCTGTGTCTTTCGGTTAGTGCTACAAGGAGGAAGCTGCGCACGCACACGGCGCTGGGCATGCGCGCACGTATGAGTGCGCAAACACGGAAGTGGACGCGCTGCAAGGTGGGAGGTGTAGTTTCCCCGCTCCATGCAGCGAGGAACCTCGTTCGTGTGCATGTAGAATATTCGCTATGTTTCTGAACATTTCTCGGGGGGGGGTCGTCTCCGGCACCCGGACCGTTCTCGTCACCTTTCTCTCCGGACGTGGTTTCTAGGTTTGGATTTAAAGATAAGGTTCCGAACTGGTTTTATTTTTGGGTTATAAGAGTGAGAAAAAAAAAACAGGTGGGAAAAGTCATCCTGCCTTTGGGTGAACGCGGAGCTTCAAAAACGAATCTGTGAGACTCGAACAAACGTGTCTCGAAAAGTTTATTTACAGAGCACAGTTCTTACACAAAGGGAATCCAAAAGAATGGAAATAAGAACATTGAAAATAACAGCAAGACTAAAATAAGCAACAGGAAGCAATAGAATAATAAAATACGACAAATTAGATTAAAAACAGTTTGATTCTGTTACGAAACAACATACAACAAACTTACCCTCACAACGCAGGAGAAAATCAAAATAAAACAGACACTGATTCAATCAATACAATAAAATATAATATGATTAGCCTATAGAAAAAAATACACAAATAAACCACGGATAGCGTGGACCACAGACAAGCTATTGTTCATCAAACTGAAGCATGACACCGGATAAAAACACGAAAGGCTCATGTAGCTTTCCTCCTGTTTCGAGTCGCAGCCACATGATTCACTAACGCTTTCATCAAGCGGCCACTAGACACACACACACACACACACACACACACACACACACACACACTGACAGGAGTTGGGGGGGCGTGGTCGTCCACAGGGGCCGCTCCATCACAGGCTGCTTTCTCAGGCTCCCCCTCGCCGCACTTTCGGACCAGTCACCGGGAGGAGATGTGCACACAAACCGCAGGCGTATTACAACACATCGCCGTCGTCGGTTTTTTGGAGTTGGGTTGTGTGTTTTTTTGTTTTGTTCTTTGACTCGACCACGGAACCGTTTCGCCACCACAAGTTCTTCTTCTTCTTCTTCTTCTTTTTCTTTTTTTTAACTGTTTTAAACTTGAAAACGTCGAGTTTTCGCTCGGAGCTGACTGAGACACGTAAAACGGGACGGGAACGACGATAAGTACGACGACCCGAGCTACATTCAGTTCCGTAAACCGAGTTTATACGTTCCTATTATAAACGTTGGCGTTCCGAGCGCGTTTTGTTTTCCTAAAATCTGCTCCAGGGACATTATATCTCAAACAGTCGGACTAAAGAGCTCTTTGGGGCTGATCTTTTTTCTCTTTAAGTGGCAAAAAAAATTAGAAGAATCGCCAAGTTTTGCAACCATTTGCCTCCATACATGACTTCAGACCCACCGTCACTGGCCAAACCCTGCGCGTCCTGCCGCTCCTCATGCGGAACCCGTAGTTGGAGACTCCGCCGTGCCATCCACCCGACGCGCGCCCCTCAACCGCGGCAGCGATGCAGCGCGAGCGCCTGCTCAAAGTCCTGGTCATCGGTGATCTCGGAGTCGGCAAGACGTCCATCATAAAGCGCTACGTGCACCAGGTCTTCTCCCAGCACTACCGGGCCACCATCGGGGTGGACTTCGCCCTCAAATTGCTCAACTGGGACCACAAGACGGTGGTGCGGCTGCAGCTGTGGGACATCGCCGGTGCGTAAAAGGGGGGGGGGGGGTTGCTATTCCTCCTGGTTGTCGTTACACGCAACCGGTATTGGAAGAGTGGCTTATTATTCCCACCTTCTTTGCACGGTCACGTACCGCTTCACTTGCTGCATGGGACAATGGTAGGACTCTTTCAAGCTCACTGCCTGTCCGGGTAAAAAAAAAAAAAAAAAAAAATGATACGAAAACTCGTCGACAAATATGGGTTAGGTTCATCTTCAGATTGGGTGTTGGGACCAAGATTAGGCCTAGATCATTCAAGAAAATCAGATAGGATTTGAACCTCATATATTTTTTAATACATGCCTGGTATTATAAGACATATTTTAAGGGTTTACACCTGTGTTTTATTGCGTTGTCAGTCGTTATCTGTTTATACGCCATTTGTGGGAGCAAACATAGTTGTTGACAAATACAATAATAAACACATAGATCTGCTTACAGATACATTATAGTGTATTATAAACCATTTCGTTAATGTTTATATACTGTAAATGCTTAATAGGGGCGACTTAAAATAAAGTCTTTTCCATTTTTGATATTATTTTATTTTGATTGACCTATTAATGGTTAGTCTATAGTTAGTGTCCAGCCCAAAGTGAGTGAATGTCTATTTTTCTGTTCGACCAACAGCCCAAAACCCGAAGGTACTCCGTTTATAATGATACATGACAAAGAGTCTCTCATAAGAGGCTGGAGCAACTAATAGGTTGATTCTTACCAGTCAGAATGTAATCTGAGTACTCTTTTGATTACTCTGAATGTAATTCGATATCTTAAATTAAAGCTCTGAACAGCGGATATTTTTATCCTGACAGTCTTTAAAATGTCAGCTCAATATGCCATAGCAGCCCGGCAGAGTGGTACTTGGACTATCGAAGCATTATTCAACCAAGGAGCAAGATCCTAAAATGCACGCATAGTAATCTGCATCACATGTTGGCTGCGTCTTGCTGACACATCCAACCATGATGGTGCATGACACGAGGAGCTACCGCCTAGAAAATGTGGTTAACCTCCCTTCCTGCAGAGGACATGTTGCATTCACCCTCTTAATACATCCCAATGCCTACCAGGTTAGATGTTATGAACAGAAAAGTTCTTTATATTCAGCTTATAAAACCACCATGCCTCTGGAATTGCATGTAATTTGACTGCCACATTCTGTCAGAAATACTTGGTTGTCTCTCAACTGTCTCTCTCTCCAACGCATCAGTGCGCGCCGTAGCTTATCTTCCATCTCTTCTTGCCGAGCGCGTGGGTGTTGAGCAACGCGGTAGCTGATATGGGCCGTCATTTACATGCAGGAGTCCAGCACGGGCTGTTAACCCAATGGATTTTAGACCGGCAAACAGTGATGACTTCACATTGGAGACGCTGCGTGACGGCTTTGAAACTGGATCAATGGGTCTTTCTCACTCAAACACACGCACGCGCACACACACACACACACACACGCACACAGAGCTGGCAGAGACTCCTTGGTAGTGTGTGAATATGATAATTGCATCACTGTTTTGTGTGAGTGAGTGGGTGTTTATCTGTTTATCTTTTATCAAGTGAAGTCTTTCTTCCCCTGTCCAATATGCCCCCTCGTACAACAGTCAGCAAGAGGTGTAAAGATAAAATTAGCAAGTAAAGTCCATTTTTTTTACAAAATGTTTCCCTATCATGCATCACAGAGCCCTTCACAAATGCTTAAATTCACACACTGAAACAAGACAGTAAAAGCAATGAAAGGCCCGTCTGTACAATCGGCTTTTGGATGCCATTCAGAACACAAGTCAAGTTTTGATGTCGTTCTGTTGACCAACCTGAAGGGTAGCTTGACTCAGGGCTTAAACAAGAGGTTTTCCAGTTAAAGATCTGCACTGGATCTGCCGCGGATGAAGACGGTTTGGCTTGTAGGAGGTAAAAACAGCCCAACATTCCTGTATTTTGCAAAACAGGATCATTTTCATTAACCAGCACGCTTTTAACTAGATTAGAGCCACACAGTCAGTTCAAGTAATAAAAGGGAAGAATAGCAATGCCTGCTGTACGTCTTTACTCACTACAAGCTAATTGTCTCTAAGATCTCATTCAAAACTTCCACGGGAAATCCAGCAATTTAGCCTGAAATGACGCAAACTTCCAGGTTGGTCTCCACAAAGACATCATCACTGGACTATTCTTTTACAGGAAACAGCAACTTCACAGAATAACTGTAGACAGTTAATACCATCAACCTCGAAGTTAGCAAAGTGGTATCTGAAAAAACGAATGAGGCATGTTGTGTGTTGCTTTAATGTCAAGTTCTCTCATTTTTTTGTACTTTACATTTTTTAAGCCCTTAGTGATGCTCTCTCTAGAACGTTAGTATAGAAGTTGACTTTACATATTTGACACTGACTCTTGCAACTTTATGATCCAAAGTTTGACAGTTTTGTCTCGAAGACACTATTGGGAACCTTGTATGAACCTTTGTTTTAAAGGGCCAGTACATTTTTAGTGTCTGCGTACGGCAAACGGAAAATCCTGGGGTGAAAAGCCTCAAAAATCTGTTGAGGAAGTCCAGAGGTTGAATGTTTCCAGGCTATAAACTGAGCTAATGTCTACCTGAAGGTTACGGAGTGTGTGTGTGTGTGTGTGTGTGTGTGTGTGTGTGTGTGTGTGTGTGTGTGTGTGTGTGTGTGTGTGTGTGTTCAGTTCTTGGGCACATGAGCCCATGTTTTTTCGTCTCAGCTGTTTTCATAGGTCATGTGCAGTTTGTTTGTTTGTTTGTTTGTATGTGCGTGTGTGTGTGTGTGTGTGTGTGCGCGTGTGTGCGTGCGTGTGTGTGTGTGTGTGTGTATCAGATGTTCTCGTTCTGATTCACCACTATATCAGGATCATGTGGAGGAAGTTAGCTTCCTGGTTGGAGACTTATTAATATATTTAGTTACGCAGACACATGTATGGTCACGCACATGTACTTATATCTAACAAAAGATGTATTTTTCAGCATGCACACACCCAAGTTTAACAAGATTTTATCTTACGGGTCTGTTTCGGATTCTTGTAGATTTTCTCACTCAGTCAATACACTGTGTCATTACCTTTTTCCCCCCCTATAGATGGGTCTCTCATTTACAAACTGCTGAGGATGCAAGCACAGCATTGGGTAGAACAGCTCATATATTGACATTTTCACTGTTTAGAATTAAAGCTGCCTGCTGGAAACCTGTAAAATTCCGGTTTGGAGATGAACTTGGTTTCCTGTAAACATCTTCGCGTTGCATACCTTTTTTTTTTTTTGATAGAAATCTGCTAACTCTGGCTGCTAGCATGACACATAGTCCAGTGACAAATGGATTTAGTCGATAAGTCAACGATTGCAAAGATTAGTCGATTAGTTGATTAGTCGATTGACAGAAAAATAGTGATAATCGAATAATTTTTTTTATTCATTTTTTTAAACATACATCAAACATGCGCTGGTTCCAGCTTCTCAGATGTGAAGACTTTATGCTTTTCTTTGGGTCTTATGTGAATATCTTTGGGTTTTGGGTTCTGGGTCGAATAAAACAAACAATTTGAATACTTCTCCTTGGGCTAAAGGAATTTAGAACAGGAATGTTTCATGGTTTTCTATCATTTTAAAGACAAAATGATTATTTGTTTAACTGAGGAAATGATAGGCAGATTAATCAATTAAAAAATCTTTAGTTACAGATCTAAACCCTCAGCCTCTAAGGTAAACCATGCTGCAAAGGGCTTCAGATCTCAAATCAAGAGTTCATGTCTACAATAATGTTTATTTCAGTTTTATATAATACTCTTAACTCACACTGAGGGCAGTGCAGCCTGAAAGACTCCCGACATTTTAGAAGAAGTTTCCCTCGTCTCCTTTTTTCAGGTGCTCTGTAATCAAGTTTAGCTCATGCTAAGAATATTTTCAGTTATCTAATCGAGTGTTATGAAGTCTCAGCTGGGCTCTGGTGTTGCAGCGCAGCCGCAAAGTAACAAAGGGACTTTTTGAAAATAGTCTCTGAAGCTCCCAAATGGTCTAAGTCTCTTGCCTCCGATCACATTTGTGGCTGGTAATTCAGCTTTCTCTTGATCAAGGTTAAGTAGCAAAACCTTGCGCAAGAATAACTCAGCCGCTGGAAACTGTTTTCTTTAACAGGGCAGGAACGCTATGGCAACATGACTCGCGTGTACTACAGAGAGGCTGTGGGGGCCCTAGTCGTCTTCGACATGACCAGACTGTCCACGTTTCAGGCTGTCCTCAAGTGGAAAGGAGACCTGGACTCAAAGGTAAACCGGTTGGGGGGAGCAAAGATCAAAAATGAAGAGATGGGCAAGAGAAGATGGAGAAGTTAGGGAGGAAAGAAGGTAGGAGGACTTGAGTCACCCTGTCAGAGGATGTCACGCAGCAATCAGGCTCATAGAGAGTTAGTAGATCACAGATATAGGCATCAGCCTGACTAGTCAAGGCTTTAGAAACAAGCAGTAAAACCTAAAATCAGTTCTAAAACTCATAGGTAACAAAAAAACAGCAGCAAGGATTGGTGTCATGTGATCGCTTCTCTTAGAGCATGTTGAAAGCCTGGCAGCAGCGTTTTGTATCAGCTGTAGTCTTTTGATGATCCGCCTGTTGATACCAGAATAAAAGGGCCTTGCAGCAGTCGAGTCTGGAGGAGATAAAAGCATGGATGACCTTTTCTAGATCTGAAGATGAAAGGAATGACCCGATCTTGGTTAAATATCTCAGTCGTACAAAGCAGGATCGCCCCGCTTAAGTCATCTGACTGTCAAAAGACAACTCGGAGTCATAAATAACACTTACGTAACGGGCCTCTTTTTTACCATTATTAGATAAGAAACCCAGAGTAGACGAGAGATTGTTAATGCTGCTAGTGCTTGGGTCAGATGTCAGGAGAAGATCAGGTCTCAATCAGAAGTATTGGACATCCAGTTCTTAATTTCGTCAAGGCGGGACATAATAGATGACTCATCAGTGGTACCAGGCTTTATCAGGACATACAGTCGCCTATCATCCGTGTATCAATGCAAATCAATATTATGTCTGTGTACGATTTGTCCCAGGAGACAAACGTGCAGGTGACTACCCTACAGGCCTGCATCAATGGCAAGCAATAAGTCGAGTATTTACCAGTGACTGGTGACCACCTGGACCAAACGCCCCGGCACCTGGTAAATACAACGTGGTCATGGGATATTTCCCGACCTTATGATTTGGCGAGGATCACCCGGACATTCCATTAAAAAAACTGACCATCACACAGTGGATTATGGGATACTGAAAACTGCATCATTTGAAAAAATTAGGCTGATTTTCTTTGCCTCATCTGTAGGAGCCTCTGCAATGGGACAGACTTCAGGGGCTGGATTCTGGGTCATTTCCTTTGAGCGGGTATTCTGTTACTCCTGTGGTGGCCCCCACATTTCAGAGCATGGCGCAAAAACACTGACTTAGTTAGGGTAGTCGCCCTGCGCATCCACAAAACCTCAATCAGTAAAACTGCAATACACTGGAATCACAGCTCCCTTTTAATTGTATTGTACCTACAGGTCTTCATCAGGCAAATGCCCATGGGAAGGAAATGAGGGATCTATATTGCAAATAGACCAGTGAGATCATAATCATCTAATCACATTCATATGTGGAAAGATATCCTTGTTACAACGAAAATAAAATGCGTTTATATGAATACACATACAAATATAATTCAAACCCCATAAAAAAAAAACCCAATAGGCCAAAAAAAAAAAAAAATACAATAAAAGTATCAAACATTTATTTCTTTTAAGTAATAAGCTGGATGTCATGGGTTAACAAGACACTAGAGGGCAGCATATAAGGCATAAAGCATATACAGTGTGTCAAATATTCATAACTATCAAAAACTGTTAATATAAACAGACTAAGTGGAATATCACAAATGCATACAGATTGTTTTTTTTTTTTTTCTTCAAGGGCTTCATAACAAACCATGAGGGGACAAGGTGTTGAGAGACCAGCTCCAATAAGTCTCCCGCTGCAAGAGTTTCTTATTGTGATCACCCCTCTTGAGGCTTTTTTTTTTTTTTTTCTGTCAATGCCCAGACAAAGCTCACACCGCCAGAGTTAGTGAGTGATTAACATCAAATTCTCTCATCTGTCTTCTTTCTGGTCCTGTCAGGTCGCTATGAGCAATGGGAGGCCAGTTCCAGCTGTCCTACTGGCCAACAAGTGTGACCAGCGTCGTCACGGTTTGTGCCCCAAACTGCCCAAACTGGAGAACTTTTCCAGAGAGTACGGATTTGTCAGCTGGTACGAAACCTCTGCCAAGGTGAGACCTGATTTTGCTCCGCCTGTCTTTGTGGTCTTCATAATCGCGCACCATCTGGAATGCAAACATCCGATTTAAACAGTGAACTCTTTCTGATTCTGTCACCCTCGCTCTTGTCTAATCTTGTTTCCTCTGTCATTCTGTGTGAAGTCAGATGAGGTTGTTGCAGAACCGTCTCAGATTTTTTTCAGACCTTCTCTATATCATGAATGGGTACCAAAACCAAGGCTTTTAAAAATATTTCTGTTCAAATCCTATTTAATATTTTTTAAATATTTTTGCAGCCCTTTATATTATTTAATTTTTATAGCCTCA
Source organism: Xiphias gladius (assembly GCF_016859285.1). Classification (NCBI taxonomy): domain Eukaryota; kingdom Metazoa; phylum Chordata; class Actinopteri; order Istiophoriformes; family Xiphiidae; genus Xiphias; species Xiphias gladius. Next base: position 14,954,329 of record NC_053411.1, read on the forward strand.
GAAACGCCTTATCTGGGAAGCCATGTTTGGGCATTAATATCTTGGCAAGTATTGTTACTAGCCTCACCAGACCTTGTAGGATGGACAACAAACATGTTTTCTGTATACCAAATCCATTAAAAGCCTGTACTGCATGCCATTTTATTTTTCTAAGGCCCTAGATTTGGGGGGAAAAAAATGCAAAATTCCCAAACAAGAGTGATATTGAGGTTGCTACCAACCCACATTTTTGCGTACTCTCCTCACATTCACATTCCCCGTCCTCACATTCCACTAACATGCATTTCCGCGATTGTCTGCTGTTAGCCGTAAATTCAATTAGTTGCTCTTTCTATCCTTGCTCCAGTCTCTCTTTCTCTCCCTTCTGTACGTCTTCACACTCCTCTGGCTCCATCAGTGTCTGTCTCTGTTTTTCAAAATTACACTAGTCAACAGTTTAATGTGGAAAAAAAAAAACCCCAAAACCCTCAGCCGTCAAAATTACATTGTTGTCTGGTGTGGTCACGAGCAGGAAGTCTTTTATGCACACAGGAAGTACCACATATACACTTTAGAATAAAAACAAAACTTACCAGTGAAAAATGTTGGACTCAGTAAAGTACATCTAATTCTAGGCTATTAAGAAGAACTCATTTAGACAGAGTAGGTGTCCACTTAAATTTCATTTACTCATATTGCTTTGGTCTTCAAAATTCATATGGCTCCCTCTTGTTGCCATCTGTAGCATCCAACAAGTTAAAAAGATCTGTAGACAATGGACTTATTCTGGTACATCTGTTCTGTGTGGTTGATTAGATTGCATTTATCTACTTATTCAATTGATCTATATTTGAAGTTGCAAGCTGGAAGCACAGTTTTTTTATTGTTTGCAGTGAAGGACGTTTATAGCCTTAATCTCTTGTCTTTGATTTTACCGTATGTCCCATATTTGCCTCTGTTCACTTTCATCACAGTGAAGAAATAGGGAAGATAAAGTTAAACACAAACCACCCAGCAGATGGTTTATCTTGGTGTAATTATGCTTGTCGCCTGACCCTGCTACTTAAGCTTCGTACTTACGAAATATTAGAAGTAACTGAGTGGAGACATAGAATTGTGTGGCAAAGGAAATAATTTTTAATTTAACTGAACAGAACAGATTCAAATTGTATGATTTGTGTAAGATGAAAGCCAGTTAACTCCCGACTGTGAGTACGTCCACACTAAGTCAGCTAAATTTGAAAACACATCCGTTTCTTTCTGTTTTTGCCATCTGTCCACACCAAGCTGGCATTTTTGTACTCACTCAGAAAAAGAACTTTTCGGAAAAATAACTCTTAAAACTGAAAACATTTTCACACGGAACTACCACTTTAAGTGTGGACTTCTGTGTCTGTTATTACATGTCCTCTTCCTCCATCTCCCATGTTTCTCTCCCTTTACCTCCAGCATCCTTCTCTGACCCTTTACCTTCAACCTGTCTCTCCAGGACAACACCAACATCGATGCAGCCATCACCTGTTTGGTGAAAAACATCCTGTCTGTGGAGGAGGAAAGAGCCTTGAGTGAAGCTACCAACGCCGCTGCTAAAAGCGAAGAAGGCAGCGTACTCGTTCTGCCTCGCTTCGATTACAATGTGAAGGAGAAAGGACTCAGCGGATGTTCAGGATGCCCCTCGCTTAAACCCAGAGACAATGACTGAGAGAGGGAGGAAGGGAGGATGGGTCTTAACCAAGATATTGGAAGGAGGCAGAAAGAGAGAGTGTGGAGATTACTTTGTTGAATAATTAATATGTTGTAATTTAAGGTTCAGGATTTGAATGTAAAACAAAAAGATCTGAAAAAGTAAAAGAAAAAAAAGAAATTCCAGCAAATACCTTTTCTACAAATAATGAAATTTCTTTATTTTTATAACAGAAAAGGAGTCAAAAATTTTTGTTGCATTATCACAAAAACTCCTTTATTTTGAAAACGTGATGATAACAAAGGTTTATGGGTTTGTAAGAGGAAGTGACAAACGGAACAGAGAAGTTTTCAGAAAGAAAATTTGTCGGGGTCACAGCAACATTTTTAACGCACAAGACATTCATTAAAAAGTTGAATTTCTTGTTTCATAACGACATGTTGGAATTCAATATCCTAACTTGTGAAATACAGATTAAAAAACTAATTGTAAAGCGATTTTATATTCATAAAAGTGCACTTTTAATCAAAAATTTAAAAAAAATCTTCTTTATCTCTTGCCTGAACATTATGAAGGTCTTTTTTTATGATTTTGCTGAAGGAAAACAGACAGCAGATGGTATTAATTAATTTAAAAAGCAAAAAAAAATAGTTTTTAAAACTAGATCTCTAGGATTTTGTTTCTAAATTAAATGCTAATTACTGTATGTATTTAGCAGTAGTTGTGATGGTACAGTGCCATGTAAGCGGCTACTTCAGTGGTTCTTGATTTATTGATATTTGATATAAGGTAATTTAAAGGAGGTTTGCTTTGTGTCCAAAGTGAACAGTACAACTGCAGGGCTAACAAACACTGATCGAGGCTTCATTAAAGGTGATGACGACTTTGCAGTGACAAACCAAAATGTAGTTTTGTATTTTTAAACGAGACTACGTGTGTGTTTTATCTGTGGTGCGAGTCGGTATTTATTTCCATTACCTTTCCCTTTCTCTCCCTCACTGCCTGTCCCACTGTGTCTTGTATGTTCAACACCTTTTTGTTGATGTTATAAGTTGTCTGCATCAGTGAAAAATAAAAACTAGTCATTTACATAACGTTTAAGCAGCAGCCTCTGTCGAGTTACAGAGGATGTACCCCAATGTACCTTTTTAAGTTTTTGACCACTAGTGGCGCTATGGAGCAAGGTCAATGTTAATGGGAGGAGCTGCATTTCGTTTGAATGTCGAGCTCTGTTACCATATGCACGAGGAGGCATACGTACACGCACACGGTTGACAATACACACTCACGCTGACCCTCAGATGGCGATAATTGAAATGTCTTGCGTATGCGAGCCCGTGCTGTTTGACTCCTAAAGACATGGTGGCAGTAGTGCGCCAAGAAACTTGCCAATGTGCCAGCGAAAGGCATGATGGCACAAGAGAAACAAACATGGCTTTAATACATGAGATGTGTCTTTGTCAGATAAACGCGCTTGTTTCGAAGAACAAGAAAACGCCACCGTGTACCTTTTTTAAAGTGGGGATCTTTGCGTGCCTTTTTCTTTCTTTACCTCATCATCATCTGCGGTGTTTCTACACTGGGCCGCACTTACCCATCACTCACCGTAGGCAGCACTGTCACAGCTTTTTCTTTAGGTTTTCTGTTGGCAATGTTTTGAGTTTCTGGAGGTGGCGCTCTTTATGTGTTCGCCCACAGCGGCTGTATCTGTTCATGCTAGCTACTTAATTTTTAGCCATGCTGAAACTGGATTTAGGGATGGCGATGTCATAGGTGGGCCCAGCTCTTGGATCCAGACTGAGATTTCTCAACAAGCTTGCCGTGAAATTCTGTACAGACATGGTCCCCAGATTCTATATGTATTGGCTACTGACTTGGTTATCCTTTAATCTTTCCTCTAGCACCATCATCACGTGCAAAACCAGGACATGCTCGTTGCCCTCAGATGTGCTTTGCGTTCTGTGATGCAAATGTTAGCACGCTAACACGCCAAACTAAGATGGTGAACACGGAAGACATTATACCTGCTGAAACATCGGCATGTCAGCATTGTCATCGTAAGCATGTTAGCATGGTGACATTAGCATGTAGCTCAAATCACTGCTAGCAAAGCCTCACGGACCAGCCAGCACGGCATATTCCCATTACAGCGGAAAACAAGTGATCTTGTGATGTGCATTGGCGTTGGTTAGCGCGGCATTTACCACTCTCAAACTCCGGGTGGCGCTGTACTCAATGGTCCCACCTAAGCTACAATGCGAGTAGTAGATCGCTACATTTCAGAGACTCAAACTGTGTGTTTGTAACAAACCTGGTAGCTGCATCTGCATGCTGATACTTCACCAGGCAAATGGTTCCTGACCTTTTCTTCTGGTCTGATCTGAGGTTAGTTTGCTATTGTACAATCCTGGAAATTTAGACACACAAGAAGGCTATTTAGTTTTTTTTGGGTTTTTTTTGTCCTTCTTTCAGTTGCAGCCCCGCACCCTTGCGTACATCCACACATAGTCGCTGCAATGCACCACGTACACAGTAAAAGTAGGCATTATTTAATATAAGGGAAAAACACAGTTAGAGAAAATGTTTTTGCTCAAACATGCTTTTCGGTAGACATAAACTAACAATCTCCTGCTTTTGTTCTTTGAATTATTAAAACCTTGTTTCAGTTTCTTGCTTTTTTTTTTCCAGAGTGATATATAAGCACACATGTCAAGTATTCACTCATTCTGTCATCGTTCACTCACCTCATGGCTGCTTAACAGGTACAACAGGTAGAATGACTATAGAATAAGGATGAATTTCTTTTCTACCATGCTCATTTTCACTGATTTCATTGTGTTTTTCCGTTTCCTTTTTTACTTTCTCTGTTCTCTTGTCTTACAGTTGATTTGCTCTGTATTTAAAGCTTGAAATCCGAACCTAATTATATGGAAGATTGTCAAAAGCAGCGTGTGTGTGTGTGTGTGTGTTGCTCAGCTCATTTGTTCTCTCTACTTGCTGTTCCTCCTGATGGGCAACGCACTATAATTTTGCACCCAGTCATTTTAACATCCCCCTTCGCTGTGCCGCAATATGGATAATACGCACCTTCTCTGGGAGGAAGTGCTCATTTTCTCCATCACCCTGCCTCATTCCTGCAGCAGCATGCGTTCACAATCCACCCTCAGAGAGGTTACTTTTAAGTGTGCTATAAATTCTTTGCAAGACAGAAAAGTGTTTTAAAAGAGAGCTTTAAAGGAGATTTAGAGAGTTGTTTTTGCAGCATATTCCATGTCAATTTTGTCAATTTCGGACGTGAATTTGAAAACCTAACTACAAATTACTTTAAGATGACACGCCGGCAAATTCAGATCTGTTCATTACAAGAGATAAATGGACCAGTGGACCGCACTGCAAGACTCGTGTGTGTTTGTGTCCTCTACATATGTCAACACGGCAGGTTGTTAAGATGGCATTTTGAATTTTTTCTCTGCCTTTCATCTCAGATACGAGGCTGTACCTTTTCAGTCCATACAGGTTTTTTTTTTTTTTTTTAAATCCCTGGTGTCAGAACAAGAGTCATATGTTTTTACGTTTTTACACTTTGCTTTCAAAGATAATAAATGTGATGCTACCGCTAACTAACTAACCTGCCATTAAATCCCCGTTCCTCCAACTCTCTGTGCATGTGTTCGGTATTTCAGGAGTAGGACCAAGCCCCAGGTTAACTGTGTTAAGTTTCGACACAGGCCCCCTCTTAAGGAAAAATGGCAGGTACCGAAGCAGGACCCAACTTAAAGGGACACGCCAGCGATTTCGCCAAGGTTCAATTTACTTATCACAAGTACTACTATTCTAATGAAAGATGCTATTAAGTTGCATTGTGGGAAATGTAGGATCCAGTGTTTTTGGAGCTTGACCCATACCAGAGACTAAAAGTCAGGATATCCTCGTCTCTACTGCTTTAACCTTACCGGTCTTGTTTTATCAAGTCTCTTGGGAGCCCCCTAACTTTAGGAAAGTGCATTACTAAATTGCTGAAGTGCCCCTTGAAGTTAAATTAGCACAAACCAGTTGGCAAACAGTAGATCTGGAGCATCTGTGGCCCCCCGGAGTTCTGTTGCCCTTCAGGGCAGTTGCCCACTCTGCCTGGTCGGTAATCTGACTGTCATTATGAGGCCTTTTTGTTAAAAAGAGATGTTAAGAAAACATAATAAAACGACAAATCAATCTGTAGGTTCTCTGTGGAGAAAGTAATATTACATAAGAGACAGTACAAAAATGATACTTTTGCTGAAGGGAGCGCAAGGGAGATCCTCAGAACTTTTTCTCCTCCCAGAGATAGATTTTATTTTATTCATAACAAACAAAAAAAAAATGAAACAAAAAACAGCTGTAGAGTTTCACCATCTTTCCTTTTTGTATTTGCACAAGAAAGTTTTCGGTAAACGGCTGAAACCAAGAACGTGGGTTACGGAGTTTTATTGAAGCACACTTCTCCTGTACACTTGGGACTCTAGCTAAAGTGGGCATTTTGAAGAAATAGACGGACCCAAGCTACTCCTTTTGTTCAGTTTGGGAGCTATGCGAAAAATTATTATTCCATTAAGGTTCATCCAAGATCACACCGTCTGAAATTCTTTGTGCACTTTTAGTTATTATTGTGACTGGTAAGTAACTTGTACCAATTCAGCTAGTCGTATTATTCCGAGATACTGGGGGGAGGGTGTTGTACTTTTTCTATGTCAAAGGGAGGGTCCAAAGAAAAGAAAAAAATATATAATGCCAGGGAAGAGTTCCCCGATCCAGCCCTCTCTTCCCACCCCAGTAACTTTTGTACAGTCCCCATTTAAAAATGCAAATACTGTATTGCCACAACTTTTGTTTTATATGCGAAAGTAAAACGTTTAATGTCGCCTCTTCCCTCCCCGTGGTCATAGCTCCTGAAACTGTGAGCACAGGGATGAGGAGGCCGTAAGTGTTACTGTTGTGTTTCGAGGAGGTACCCTGCTGTGTCTGAGAGTGGTTTGAGCCGCTAGAGGGAGCAACAAGCCGTGGTTTCATTCAAAATGCGTGTGCACAGCGATTTCCAGTTGAAATCCATGCTTGAACTGGTAATTAAATCATTCATGTCTATATGTTGCATTTATTTCCTCGCTGTTGGACCTTCCTCTCTCTCTCTCTCTCTCTCTCTCTCTCTCTCTCTCCCTGTCCCTCCGCCCCTCTCTCACTCCCGCTAGTGTAGGAGGGATGTGTACTCTTGTCCCCTCCTCTCCCTCGCTCCCTCTCACATCCTTGGCTGTTCTTCCGGTGCTACAGATTCCAATTATCACCCGGCTACAGAGCAACGTTGACTGAAATCAGTGCAAGAAGGAAGGAAGCCAGGATGAACAGTGAGTAAAGACAAAAGAGAAGTGTGGGGGGGGGGTCCTTCTCAGGTGTCCTCACAGCTTTCTGCATTAGTAATAGAGGTCACTGCTAATTCCCCCAGATAGGGAGACGGTCGTCGCCAGAACAGGCTGCGAAACCTCCCTGCTGAATCGATTTGTTTTTCTTTGGTCCTGTTGAGAAGAAATGGATTGCTGGCATTCGCTGTTGTTTTTTTTTCCAAGACACCTGTTGCATCTCAGAAGACTGACAGCAGAGAAAGGATATCTCCCATTTTGTTCTGTGAGTTGGGGCAAAAGACAAAATCTTGATTTTTTTTTTTTTTCTTTTTCTATTCACGAAAATATTTCTTGTTCCCATGGTCTTATCACACATCCATCTTGTGCTTGTTTTCCATCTGCATAAGTTAAAATATTTGCAGATTTCTGTTTCACCTTCCACATGGCTCAGTTATAAACACATCTTGTTTCAAGAGTTCAACTTGTAGACGATAAGGTTGCGTGTTTTTCAAGTCAGCATAATTAATCATTTAGGCTTGTTTACTGTAGTTTTTTTTATTTCTGTATGGAGAACTTAGATTTTGTTATTTTTAGTGTGAACAATTAAATCAGTTCAAGGGTGATTACAGCAAATTCCCGTGTTTTGAATTTGAGTTAACGTTTGTTCAAATTTGGTTCACAGATTCTGGTCATTTGAGGATTACATCGTTCAAAAGAAATCCTTAACAGACTGATCTTCTTTCTTGGTGCATTTCTCTCTGTATTTCAGGAGACTGAGTCTTTTTCTCACAACTCTGTCTGAACTATAAATAGGATGCTTTTATACCTGAGTTAAACCTCTTCCTTGTGTCTCTTATATGTTTATGGTCATGTGGCTGAATGTAGCAGTGTTTTCTAATGTTATTCATGCTTGTGTTTTACATAGTATGAATTGTGTACAAACGTACATTAAGAAGGTGTAAATTTAGTGAGGAGTCATTGTGGATTGAATTCAAAATTAGCATTCAAACTCTGTGTTAATTTGATTTTTCTTTTCTCGGCTACATTTATAAGCAGGTAACGTCACTTTTCCAAGCCGTGATTGCCAAACGTTTCCTGTGTTCCCAGTGAATCCAGTCCACCGCGAAGATGGTTGCCGCTGTTAAGATCTTCACAAGTCTGCTGCTGATTTTACACTTCAGCGGCGGTGAGTGACCACCAGGTTTTCTGACTGGTTAAAAGCCTTCTGCGAGCATTCTGACAGTCATTGACTCTGAAAAAGTTTTTTACTCCTGTCTGCCTCTAAGCTGAAGAGACGTCTCAATGGTTAGCGCATAACGCCCTTGCAAATGTAATTTCACCCCTGCCGTGATTGCAAGAAAAGTATCTGTGCATCAATCATAATCATGCTTATAATAACAAACGCTCTTACAATTCAACAAAGGGAATTGAATTGACTAAAGTAAATGGTAAATGGACTGAACTTATATAGTGTTTTTTTAGTCTTATTGGAGGAGCCGGGGATTGAACCACAGACCTTCCAATTTGTGGAGGGCTGCTGATGAGGTAGAGTGGTCAATGGCTGTGTTAAAGTATCCATGAATCCAAGACGAAACCGTAAATTCTTCCATCCAGGTAAGCGGCCTAGTTGGGTAGGACTCCTGAGGGAGTTGGGGTTCTCACTAGTTCCCTGTTCAAAATCTCTATACGCCTATCAGAAACTCTGAACTCTGTTTAAACTTTTATCTAGAGACGATACAAAGGGGACTTCTTGTCTCACAACAGAGCAGGCCACGGGACATTAGTTTGTCTCACAAGAAGTGGAGATACAGGTCAGACCCTCCGGCTTATGCTCGCGCTGTTGGTTATTCACTGGTTGTTTTTGGCTTTTGCGTGTGTAAGGATGTGAGACTTCAGGTTGGTTGACAGGCCATATTTTTTTGTTGCAGCCTACAAATGGGGCACGAGTTAAAGTCCAAAGAGAGCCGCCTGCCATAACCCTCGAAAGTGCACTGGAAAGGTTTCTCTCCTGTGTGTACGAGTCGATGGCGCTTCGGTTCTGAACTCTCCACGAAGCCTTTTTCCACACTCTGCACAGACGTGCACACACGGCCTGTGGGTAAATGCAAATGCTTCCTTAATGCCAAGCTGTGCCTGAAACATCTTGGTACACATCCTTTGTGTGGAAAGGTTATCGTCCTGGGTGCATCGTCTTCTTTTACTTTTCCTGGCCTCATCCCTGCAAATTCTGCTCAGCAGAAGGGAAGGTTCTTCCTCCTCTAAAGGTTTACGGTCCACTACAATAGTAGTTGAGATGTTCCAGTGAGGACCAAAGTGATGGACCGACCAACAGACTGACGTTGCCGTCTACGGAGCCACGCTGTTAACGTGGCATTAACACCTGTAGATTCAGTCTTAATACAAATCCTTGTGTTAAAACTACGACAACACAAAAACACTTGAACACTGAGATCCATCCTGCATTCCTCCGTCAATCTACTCGTTTAGGGGCTTCCCTTTCTTTGTTTCTGCAGCTGTGTGGTGAGCCAGAAAAATGCACTTATTTTCTAATGCCCCTACAACGGAGCTTGCAAAAGTAGAAAGATATTCAACTCTCTGAATTGTCAATGGTAAATGACTGTTTTCGCCTCAGAATCAAAGATGAATGTTTTTTTACCAGACATATTTTGCACCCTCTTTAATAGTTATACCAGAGGAAATGAAATCAGGGAAGATTAGGGAGGGAATAGAAATTAGTGTTCAAAGGGATTTTCCATCTCTCCCTTTTACTAAACATTCATCAAAAAGTAAAGCTGCATTTGAACTAGGACATTGTCCAATTTAGTGAGAATGAATGTAAAAATGCATTTAATTGTTTTTTTTTCGCAGTGTTGAACTTCCATCCACATTTAAATTGCAAAAATGTGCATTTTTCCAAAAACGTTCCATCAAGTGGATGAATTTCTGAATTTACCACAAGCAGTTTCATTTTATAATATGGAGTAGTATGAAATAAGATTTGGGAAATGAGTATTGGCCTATTATGTACCGTATGTCCTCGTGTGACTGTCATTTGATAAACATTTAATTAAAAAGCCAGGCATGCTTGGACTCTGCAGTGATCGGAAACCAATCTTCTGTCACTTCTGGTTCTCTCAGTTCATAGCTTAGTAAGTGTATCAGGTCACACACCATCATGGATGGTTTATCCCGTGAGGGAATTTCAATAGTCCTTGATTTAGATGGTAGCATTCATGACGCATGCTGCATAAAACAATATTTACAGAGTGGTTCCACTTCCCTTGTCTTTGTGAATTCCCGCTTTCTATTTTCTGTCTTTCTGCAACACTTGAGTAAACACTTGGCTCCAGAGATGGCAATGTGGGTCAGTTGGTCAACCCAACACTTTCGGTCCAGACTGAAATGTATCAACAAGTACTTGATGGATCGACATGAAACCCAAGGTCCAGAGGAGGTTAATCCCAACCAGTTTCTCTACCGCCACCATGAGGCTGACAGTTTTAGTTCTGGGGGAAATGTCCTGACAACCTTCGGCTGAAATTGCCAGGAAATTTGGTACAGACATGTTCCTCTCAGGAGGAACTTTGGTGATCCCTTAAGTTTTCATGTATCAACATTATCAGGTCAAAAATTTAAACTTGTCTAGTTCTGGTTTGTGACAAAATACCTGCAAATTGGATGACATTTTTTTTTATCACCCTCAGCTGTACATTGTGTTTATTTAGATTAGTAAATGTTAGCATGCCAAGACGCTAAACTAAAATGGCGAACCTGATAAAAACATTTTACATGTTAGCATTGTCTTTGTGATGTTAACAATTTGGCTGAGTACAGTATCACAGACCTGCTAGAGCAGCTGTGGACTCATCTGCTATTTTTCCCATTAAAGAGCTGGTTTGCCGAGTTTTTCTTTATCCTTTTTATCCTTACGGAGGATCTAAGGACAGAGGGTGTCGCACTATGTGTTGCATACGTTGGTCATATGTTTGGGCTAGCATGTGTGGCATACCTGTAGACTCTTAAAGGCAGCAGTTCCCAGCATCGTTTGAGATGCTACACCCTGCCTCACCTCAGCCCTTCGTAAAGCCTCTCTTTGTGACCAGTTTTTCTCTTTTTTCCTCTTCTCCCCCGCCCCCGCTCTTAGCCCAGAAATCCGGCAATGACTCCATCCACGCCTCCCTCATCGCGCTGCTCAGCGTGAGCCCTCAGTCGCTCATCAGCCTCTTGCTGCTGGGCCTGACCGTCGTCTTGTCTGGCATTGTCTACATATGGGTTCTCAGATATATTTGCATCGGCTGCTGCCAGCCCACCGCGGTCGGCGCTGAAGCGGAAGCTCTGGCCTGGATGGTGTGAAGCCCTCAGTGTCCTCTCTGAGTGAGTTAGAATATTGCTCACTCACATGCTAGCTAACAGGAAACACAGGATATTTCCCTTTGTTCACAGGTTAAAATGACATTCTTCACACGTTATATTCACTAGAGGCTTTAATATGAAGAATGACGTCTCACATTTTACGTGTCAGGCCACAACGTTTGCTCACCTCTATCATCACAGTCGCTCGATCCATCGTTAATGTAAAAATATTTGTTTGTGCAGCTTTAATATTCATGCACGTGAATTAGAAATGAACAGTATAGTCTCAAAAGAATTACTTTGCGCTCTCAAACTAGACCAGCTGTTTGGAAAAGGTGTCTAGGGGACAAGGACAGATGTAGTGAATGTGATAAGCCGACAATATTCACACGCAGGAGTGGATTCAGTATTTGCAGGCACCTCAGTACCAAAACACAGCTGCTAGCTTAGCGTCGACACTATAGCTTCTCCTCCATAACCAACCAGAGAAGCCACAACAACCTGTAATTTCAGTTCCCACTGCTACAATTTGACGCTAACTTTAAAGCACAAGTTACACATTTGCGAGCACTAATTAAGCAGTTAAACAGGTTGTATTACTGATTTGAGTTTAACCATTTTTGTCCGATGTATACGAGCATATAAGTCCACGTATGACCAACCTGAGCAAGTTTTGCTTTACAAATGGATGCAGTTTTTTTCATCAATCTGAATGAAAAAAATCCATCCTCTATTTTTTACTGTACATGTGCAAAATGGATTGAAAAGTACAAAGGCCCGGCACTGGAAAGTGAAAAGTTTATATAAATAAATATAAAATATTGCAAAGTCATACTCTCATTACTCTATCATGCCTTGACCTTCTTTCAATTCATTTTCAAATAAATCCTCCATACACTAAAACGTGCTCTCTGTATGTATGAATTTGTCTTTAAATAAATAAGGAAATAACATTTCAGTTGAAAGACGAGTCGCCTCGCAGTCTGCCTGAATAATGGCCCGAGCGTCTGTGCAAGTCGAAGGCTATCAGGTTTGCATCTTAACCGATCCAATTAAATTTTACCAGTCTCATAATTCAACAGCTTCATATCTCATAAAAGCTCAATGAATGAATAAGTGATCTGAGAGAATCCCGAGCAGACAGAAGGCTTTGCAGCAGCGTCGGCGTTTAATATTTTAGCCTGGGATTATGCTTGCGTACACTCATGGCATGCATACACATGAACATGCTGATTGAAGAGTAAATCTAAAGCTGTGGAGATGAATGTTAAAGAGGTGCTGCACCCTTAAACATCGTTTTCTTTTTCTTTTTCTTTTTTTAGCTACATGTAAACAACATGATATGACTGTACCGTGATGAAACGCATCAGTGCTGGTGTTGAAGTTGACATTTCTTACCAAAGTTATAAATAAATTGGGCATTTCAAGGGGTTAAACATGGCCCAACAGGCCATCTACTGTTTTAAATCAGCCTGTACCTTGCAAGGCAGAAGCCAATGGACGTGGCTCGGGACCGCCGTGGTCCTCCGCCAAAGGTCCCTCTCGCACAGGTGCCTTGCAATGAAGTGTCGCTCTCCATTTTTCTCTGACCTTGGGATGTCACTGAGCAACTCACTGCCCGCACATCCACACCACCCGCCCTCCCCTCTCTCCGCCCCGTGCCCACTTTTTAGCATTTTTCAAAATTAGGGTGTGGGCGGAGTTGGGCTCAGAGCCGGGGTTGAAGTTACACTTTAATAAAGGAACTTTTTGAGGCGCCGTGTGTCGACAGCTTTTTATTGATTTATTAAGGTTTGAAACTTTTATGGCTCAGACTGATCTGAAAACTCAGATTGTGCTTGACATGAGCCTGAGCGCCTGATCACCGGTCAGAAAAATATGACCTTTCTACAGCAGCTAGCTTCTGCCACAGCGGCATAACTGGACAACCACAACCGATAATTCACAAACTGACACTCGAGTTGCCGTGTGTTGACACACAGCTGGTGAGATCCGGGCTTTGTTAAAGCGAGACGAGACGAGTTGAGCCCGGCATCTCTTTGGACCTAATCCCTGTTAAATACTTCATTACTAGTCAGCAAGAGAAATCCGCCAAGAAAGTAATGATGGAAAACTAAAAAAATAAGAAAAATAGGGTATGTTGGTTTGGTTAGTTTGTCAGAAATCACTGTACATAAGGGTCAGTATGGGAAAATCTAGAGATTATTCCCCCCCCAACCCTCTGGACAGAAATTGTATCAAAAAGTTAACACATAAAAAATATAAAATGATAACTATATAGTTATATTATAGTGATACACTACAGGCACTGGTCAATCTTTACGATTTTGGGCTATTTTGCTTCCATAACATGTCTCCTCTCAGACTAGTGGAAAGAACACATCTATAATACACATTTAGGTGTTTATGTGTCTACTTTGTCTATTTGCGGCTGTAGATGTCAATTACAATACATATCTCTAAAGGCCGCTTTCTCCAAATGAGTTTTTCCTCGTACACTGAGCCAGAATCCTCCAGTTCAGTAGCACTTAGAGACACCAAAGGAAGGTTTTTAAGGAGGGGTTTGTTCATATATCATTCACACCCTGATTTATATAACAATTTATTCCTAAAAGCGTGGCAAAAATGGCTTCGTTTGAAATGGCTGGTGACAGTATTTTCTAATTTATGGACTGATTGCAAAAGAGATATCCAAAATTTTTCTGATCTCTACATCGTGGGGCCAGTCTGGGATAACATGAAGAGACAGAATAAATCCACAGAGGAGCTGTGGCAAGTTCTCCAAGAAGGTTGGAACAACCTGCCTGACGAGTACCTAGAAAAATGGGCGCAAGCATACCGCGGAGAAGTGGTGCTGTTTCAAAGGCAAAGGGGGGGGTCACAGCAAATACTGCTCTGATTTAGGTTTTTTTCTATACACCGCACTTTGTATGAATTTAACTGACAAATAAAGACAATTTGTGACATTATTTTTCGAAGCATAAATTGGAGTCAAAGTCGCGTACATACATTATAACACTACGGATGGGTAACTAACGGGGCGTGCCGAGCACAGACTCGGGAGATGGGTTTGAGGCGTCTAATTTTACTCCTGTACCGTTTCCATCGTCTCGTTCTCCATCTATGAGTATAGTGATGCAGCACCAGATTTTGTGTCATCATGTAACACCGCTACACCACTTTGGAGGAAACCTTCGACGTGCTCACATTTTTTGGTAACTGTAGCATAAAGGTCAAGAGACCCGAGAGCTGCCATTACACAGCTCACCTCGCCTGACGCCGGGCCCCTCCATGGATCGTAACCACGGTAATTGCACCGGAAACTATCTTCCCTGACACACCGTACCACAATGTGGACGAACCGTGTGCGGTCCCGGGTCCACTGCTCTCCCTCTTTGTCTCTGCGAGTGTCTCCAGCTGACCCCGTCCTGTCAACTGCCCGGTAATGGATTTATTCCTATCTCTCTGAGCACATTGGCCTCGGGCTAAGCAGCGGCTCGTCCCGTGATTGACAGCCGCCGATAGGACGCCAATCCGGGCCGAGAGCCTGTTGCCAGGGGCTACAGGGGGCTCCCCGCATCCAAGAGTGCTGTTGCCATGGAAATAGGGGAGTTCAGGCCTTCTGCCTGCAGATGGCAACGCTGCACTCCAAGTCAGGAGGGAGAGCTGAGCAGTTGGCACTGACGTCTCATAACGAGCGGCGTGTTGGTCTGATTTCATGGTTTGCATCTTCCCCCTGGTTTCACCTTATTCTCCTCTGGGTGCCGCAGTTCCTTTCACTTACATGCAAGTCAGGTGGAGACTCAAAATTCCCCGCGGGCATCGATGTGACTGTCTGTCTGCCAGTCTTTGTGCTGCTGCACATCAATTCTTTATGTGCGTTGTTCATTTTTTAACCAAAATGTGTAAAGTAATTGTATTTTTAATTATGTCTCATGAGACTTGAGGTGAAAATGTTCTAAGAAAGAAAAAAAAAAAGCAGTAGCCGCTGCATGGATACGACAACAAATCACATTTTATATTCAAAAACTGTTGGTTTGGTTGCAGCTGTGACGGCATACGAAAGAGGATGTTTTGTGTCCCCCGCGCCCCCCCAGTGCATCTTCAGCCGTGACACAGGGAGCACATAAAACTGGGCGCTCTGTGGTGGTCTGTGCAGCGCTAACCACTTCCTTCTACTGTGGTTGCGTTTCTTATTTCCCGTTTTTCTGCAGCATGCACATTTTTCGACACACACACACACACACACACACACACACACACACACACACACACTTGACTGGGTTTGGCAAAAAAAAAAAAATGAGTGAAAAAGAAACCAGATGAGCACAGTTAGGCTGACAGTTACTTATGGGGTGGATTACATGCACACACACTTTCAGCTTCCAACTGCTGATGAATTCTGGCTGGCTGCGTGGGTAAACGTGTGTTTCTCATCACCCCCATCTCGACGGTTCATCGTATCAATCATCAGCTTGTCGGAGAGTGTCCCCCCCCCCTGCCAGGAAGGAGAAGAGAGGAGAGGAGAGGTGATTGGAGGTCAATAGCAGCACGTGGTTTGCAAGGAACTCACTCACAGCTGCCGCTGGGGTCAGTTTGCAGTATTTCTCACCCGGGCAGGAAATACTGCAAACTCCGCCCGGGTCTCTGGAACTGAAAAGAAACTGACAAGACACACACACACACACACCCCAGAGGAAACATTTCCCACAGTCATCAGACACTACACCTGTGAGTTATGGTATCAAACCACCGTGTCTCTCTCTCTCTCTCTCTCACACACACACACACACACACACACACACACACACACACACACACACACAGACCTCTCACGTCCCGGTGCGCTCTCAGTCACGGGTCAGGTGCACCCGTGTCTCGACAAAATCGGACCCGATCCGGGTTTATTGCATCACGGCAGACTGCTGACACGCGTGCAGCTGTGATCGATGTAAACCACTTAGGACGAGTGTACGAGCAGCAGCCTGGCATCTCATTACATCCACTAAGATGTATGAAAAAACAAGTCCACTGCCGCCGAAAACGTGATTTATTCGGCTCTCGGATCCGCTGCGAAACCCGCCGGGGCTGTGCACTGTGCAGCCTGAGCGGTTCCCACTGACTTTTTTTTTTTTTTTCAGCACACCGTGTTCCATATAGCGTGGAGTCAAACAAGGACACGGCGTGCGGGGAATTATTTAATACGACCTTAAACTTGGATTTTCTGCGGCGCGAAAGAAAATGCATTTACAGAGGCGGAGTGCAGAGATTCACGCCCGTTTGTCCGTTGTGCTGCAGCGACAAACGCCCCTGTGGTGTGAAAAGGTGTGAAATTTGAGACCTTTGTTTCATAGATTCCGCTACAATTTAAACGGCGACACCTTAAATGCTGCACTCACGCCTCAGGTCTCGTCCAATAGACTATGGAGGCGTTCAGGAGCCGTCGGAACTATAGGAATTAATCCTTCAGCAGAGACGAACAATCTAAAGAAGTCACAAAACGCTGTTTGGTCAGTGTTCCTCATTTCATCGCAGTAGATTTTCACCTTCACATTCAAACTCTGTGATTGACATGAAAAAATTAAAAAAAAAAAAAAAAAAGAGAAAGTACCCCGGGGTTGTCCAAGCTCATATAAGTCTCAGCCATGTCCAAAATATGCCACAGCACTCCTACAAAATTATGTGGTTTAGACTTGGGATACACTTATTTCCAATGTCAATCAATCATACATATACATAAGCATATATCACTGGGGGGGGGTTGGATTAAAATTACCCAGAGCTCAAGTTGCCGTCTTCCAAGTGCATATTTTGTCGCATACATGGTCCAAGATGCTCAGTTTGAAATGTTGTAAAACAAATAAAAGCAAATGATTATATTTGAGAGTGTGGAGTCAACAAATGTGAAAGATTTTTTACATATCAGACAGTCATAATTATTTTCACTTGACTTGTTAGTGATCAACTATGCCTTATCATTACAGTAATAGTTTAAACTTTTCAAACTCCAGTGTTGCATTATGATAAAGGAGTAGACACGTTTGACAAAACAACAGAAAAAGGACATTTTTAAACAGTGGTGGAATGTAACTAAGTATATTTACTTAAGTACAGTACTCAAGTTCAGTTTTGAGTTACTCGCACTATTACTCCACTACATTTATTTGACAGCTGTACTTACTAGTTACTTTACAGAGTAAAATTTTTACATATTTAAGAATACAATATGCTTATAAACAGTAAAATTCTGTTTATGCATTGATGCATCAGTATAGATGTAATTTATTGTAATATTATCATAATATATCCCTCGAATTGAAATCACAGCTACTTAATACAAAATATCTAAGGTAATATATCTTATTTATTTATCATTTTGTGATTTATCATCATATTTATCTTATGTTTCACCCTTGTGCTATAACACTTTATAACTTTTTTCTTTTTGTGTAATTATCCAACCTCCATTGCAATATTTCAGTGAAATGTTACACACTATGTGTGTATTACTAGCAGGTCATATTTGTATATATATATATGATAGGTGTACATAGTGTATTTTGTTTTTTCACTCACTTGCTCTACTTTTGAGCTGCTACAACGAGTGAATTGTGGGGATCAATAACGTTTCATCCTATCTTAGATGGCCAATCATCTGCAGAAGGAGTGGTAGTACTTTTAATACTTTAAGTACATTTAGCTTATAATACTTCTGTAGGATTGCAAATGAGGGACTGCTATTTGTACCTGAGTATTTTACAGCGTTGTATTGGTACTTAAACTTTAGAAAAACAAAACAAAAACAAAAAAAGGGAAAAAAAAGCAACCGTGGAGCACATGAACGCATCATAGGATTTTCGGGTTCTAGATTCCGAGCCTACCGGAGACATTCGAACGCAGCAAGGTTGTGAGATCAGCTGATTTTTTACGCTGCCATTTTGTCCGGTAGAGAAGCAACCAGCCAGTCAGTCCGTTAAGAGAAACCACTGGCGAGACTTTTCAGACAGCACCACAGGACGGGACTGTCGGTAAAAAAAGAAAAAAGAAAAAAGAAAAAACAAAAAACAAAAGAAAAAAAAGAAACCCACGACCTGTGTGGAGTCGGCAGCCGACGGACAGCACCGAATGAGCCTGAGGACCGTCAGGGGAAACAAGCGAGTGAAGGGAGCTGTCATTTTTGAACTTAACGGGTCCGCCGGCTCTGCTCTCCAGTCAGACCAGAGCCACTCGCCCGCTCCGTGGCTGGCTGGCTGGTTAGCTTACCCCTGCTAGCTGTTCGGCTAACACCCAGCGCTCTCGCATCTGTTCTCACCGGGAGAAACGGCACCTGTCCCGTCCTGTCAGTTTCGCCGTACCTTCTCGTGAACTTCAGACAATGTGCCTCTCGGTTCTGAATGACTTTTTACGCCCGAGGGGAGCTTTAACACACACTTTGCCAAGCGATCAGTGATAGCTTCACCGCGCGAAGCTAACAAGTTGACGTGGAGGAGGAACTCGAGATTTTTTTTTTTTTTTTTTTCCTTTTTTTCTCTGGGATTGTCGAGATTGTTGATGCTGTTCCTCAAACTGTGATTTCATACGGATAATTATTTTTTTTTCCGCCGACCCCGTGGAGGACTTTTCTCTTTGTCGATCTCCCCAACAAATCGTCCAGGTTACAAACCAGCCAGTTAGCTATGTTTATTTGTGGCCAGAAAGTAATTTCAAGTGTTTACAAATTCCACAGTGGGACTCTTTCCTGGTTCGAGTACTGCAACGGAAACATTAGCTAACACAGACTAGCTCAGATTAGTGTCGTCGTGTTTTGTTTACTAGATAGATAGATAGTTGGAATAAACTGTTGCCAAACAATTTAACTACAAAAGGAAAGCTGCAAATCAGTTGTTGGTTGTAGCTTTCACTGTAAAGCCAATCAGATATTCTTGTACCTGCATTTTGTTCTTTTTTTTCTTTTCTTTTCTTTTCTTTTTTTTTAATTTTTTTTTTCGTTGCTACTAGTGACCTGACATCACTGCTGGTTTTGTGGGCACTTGGGGAAAAAAAAAAAAACTTAACACAACAGTGGTTGTCTGATCGCAACCTTTACCTCCACTTGACAGTGAAGTCACGTTGAGTTGTGTCCCGCTGGGAGTCGATCCATTGATTGGATCGTTATTGTGCGATCGTGCTGTTTTTTTTTTAGCGGATTGAGGAAAAAGCAAGAAAGGGAGAAATAGAAGCGATGTCGGGCCAATCTATCACGGATCGGATCGCTGCAGCGCAGCACAGCATGACCGGGTCGGCTATCAGCAAGGCTGTGTGCAAAGCCACCACACATGAAGTCAGCGGACCCAAGAAGAAACACCTTGACTGTGAGTACATCCTGTGTGTGTGTGTGTGTGTGTGTGTGTGTGTGTGTGTGTGTGTGTGTGTGTGTGTGTTGTCAGCCAGCTGCAGGGCTTCAAAAGCAGACAAGTCCACCGAGCTGATAGTGCTGAATCTGTGACAAACACATTCCTTCACTCTACCTGGCTGGACAGCGTCAGGAAGACAGTCAAAGGGTTATACAGGCTGGGGTTGGGGAAATAAAGATTTCACCTTGATGCTTCTTTACACTGAGCTCATATACAGCCTGTTAATGGTTTATAGAATGAGACCATAAGTGACACATTAACCCGATTAACCCTAGTGATGCTGGAGTCGATTCTTAATACATTTATCAATGGCCTTTACAATTTCGAAGATAACAAGTGCCCCTTTATAAGATACCAAAGCACAAACTGATGCCCTAAAGTTGCCCGACCAACAGCCAAATATCTTAAGTATTTAATCAAAGCTGCAGCTAATGTTTTTTTTTTTTTTCATTATTAATTAATCTGCTGAGAGTTAAAAATATCCCAAATTACTGCAAATTGCCCATCAAAATGTCCCAGATCCAGTGGTGAAGCTTTCAAAGAAAAGCTGCAACTATCCATAATTTTCATTACTGATGAGTCTGCACGTGAGTATCTCAAGTTTATCTATGAAAAAAATTGAAAAATGCCCGTCACAATGTCCCAGACCCAAGGTTATGTCTCTAAATGCCTTGTTTTATTCAACCGACAGTCCAAAGGCACTCACTCAGTTGGTATCATTTATGAATAAGACAAGCTTCAAATCCTCACATTTCAGGATCTGGAAACAGGGAACATTTGGCATTTTATGAAACAAATATTGATGCTTTATTTTCTGTTGAATAACTAAATGTCTCAGCTCTACTTCAGGTTACTTGTTTTGACAGGATAAAAGTCTAAGCCCCAAGTATAATATTTTTAATTATAAAAAAAAGCATTAAATCTTCACCTTTGAGATTCTGAAACTAGTATTTTTTCTTTCCTTGATAAATGACTTAAATGATTTCTTTTTTCAAACTGCTGGTAAGTAACTTTGTTGATTGAGTACTCAATCAACAAAGTAACTAATCATTTCACCACTAATTCAAGTTGTGTTTAAACAGAACCAAGAAAAAAAACAAAAAACGTTTCGCATTCTTGGGGTTGCAACCACCAGCTTTTCATTTGACATTTCATTCATTCATCTTACATTATTAACATCTTGTGCTACGGGGTCTGGCTCAGTTACAAAACTCTTACAGCAGGTCCTTGTTGCACAGAATAAAAGACACAGACAGAGATAACAAAACAAGTGACAAAAGCAACAGAAAGCAAGTCTTTCATCAGACTCGTTTCCAAAGAGAGACAAAAAGAAAGAGGTGCACATTGCAAAATCCCACAGACGATGTGTGAAAGTAATCGCACAAGCATCATATTTTCTCATAAGGCAGCTTTGGTAGGCTTTATTTTTTGGGGAAACCTCTCACACTGCACATTCAGGTGTGCCAGTGGAGAGCATAATATCAGCAAAAGCACGTAGAACCATTATTACTCTAGTTCGATTCCCCCCCCCCCCTCGTCTTTTCCCATTTTGATTTTGTAATTAAGAGTGGATTATTGTGCTCTGTTGCCAATAAAGCCAACTGAAGTTAAACTGAGTCATGTTGAAGGTGGCAGTGATGCAAGTGAGAAAACATAAAGAGCAAATGAGTACATTTATTAAAAACAAGAATGAGTCACGCAAAGGCAAATGCATGATGCTCATGCTCGTGTTAAACATTACTGGGACTAAATGTGCTGAAATTCTGTTTCTGGGAACTGGCTTTGTCGGCATGCAGATGTTTGATTGATGCTTCAGCTCAGCTGCCTCACATCCGTCAACTCCTCCTCACTCACAAGACTCAGCTGCTGACGTTCAACAAAAGTCATGTATTGTCTCTGCTCCTTTGTGAACTTGGCCAGACCGTTGCAGCCAGTCCGCCATGTCTAGCTTAATCATTGTGGGATATTGATTTATTTTTGAGGGCGACGACCTCAGTGCCGTAGGGGGAACGGTCAGTGAGTGGTGCATTGCATGAAGGCCTGATTGGCATGTTATTTGTCCCTTCGGTGATTTTTCCATAAAGGGAAAATCCAGGGTTGTCAGGCTGTCAAATGCAATGTGTTGTTGGTAGTATGAGGAAGGGTGGCCAGCAGACAGAAATAAAGGCAGGTTATAGGTTAGGTCGTCATTCACTCAGGCAGGTATTCAATTTGTGAGTCGGTTAGCAAGCCGGGGAGGCCAGTCATTCAGTTAGCCCTATTCATACTTCATATAATGCATCTGTGGGGGATCAGTCACACAGCTCGAACAGGTATAAAGGTATCTAGAATGTATGGTGGGATACATTTGAATGTGGTGGTGGTCAGTGATGGTAAGGTGTAGATGTGTATATAGTGTAGCAAATGCTAATGTGTCATTAGCACTGTCTGGGACCGCAGCACACAATGCATTACTCTACGGCCACAAAGTGTTCCTTACGCAAACCTTACTGGGACAATCAAATCTAGGGCTGAAATAAACAATTATTTCTATTATTAATTTGACTGTTTGTTTGTTTTTTTGGTTAGTCTATAAAACGTCAAAAAATGTGAAAAAAATGTCTCTTGCAACTTTACAGAGCCCAAAATGACATGTTCAAATGTCTTGTTTTTTTTGACAGTTTACAGTGGTGTATGTCAAAGAAAAGCAGCAAGTCCTCTTGTGACAGAAGACATCAGAGAGATCACAAAAATGCTTTTTAAAAATACAATCCACTGCTGAATAACGAGTAAAAAATGCGTGATTTGTGTTATTGTGCCACTAAGGTTTGTGTGGGGAATGTAATGCGTCCAAATAACTGAGTAATGTAAAAGGCGCTGATGTTGCTTAAGTGGGAAATATGTCTCTGACTGAATGGTCAACTTGAAAGTCTTGAAAGTTTATATTGCACAACAAACCCCCTACAATAGTACAATATATCAAGGCATAATAGCTTAGTATGTTCCACTATTGTGATGGATAATGTGGAGGTGAAGAACCACTTGACACGAAGTGTGGCTCTGGACCCTATGTCCAGATTCACGCAAAGTTAATTTAAAATGTCTTTGATATTTGCATGAGGTCAGGTTTTTAGCTATAAGTTGTTTTTTTTTTGTTTGTTTGTTTGTTTTAAATCTTTTTTTTGTAGTTGATGTTGTTATTAGCAGTGGTGGTTACACAAATAACCCTAGTGACATGATCTTAAGCTAATTCTTACTGGAGCAGTCTTTACTTATAGTTTAATACCAGAGCATTAATTTAGTACTTGAAACAAAATTCCAGCATAGGAGGTGTCCAGTTATACTGTCCTGTTACTAAACGTTAATCCACAACTTCCATCCAATCAGAATCCAGAATTTTCAGTGGTCATGGTATAAAATTAAGTTTCCTCTGTCAAATGCTGTTATGCTTACAAGTTTTTGAAATCTGCATGCGTGGTGAGTTACCTAATAACGGCCTTTTTTGCAGCAATATGTCTGAGTGTAAACATGTTGATGAAAATTAGTGAAATCTAATCAGAAGTTCTTACTCCAGACACATTTAAGTTGCATTCAGAATCCAGGGCGAAACTGCAGTCCAATTCAACTGGATATTGGCACATCCTAGATACATCTGGAAGCAATATGCTACAGGTCTGAACAGGGCCTAGGAAGGCAAGGGGGCAGTTGGCAGCTCAGCCTGCCAGCCAAACTAGCTATGTGAGTCAGCTAATAAGTCCACCAGTTAATGACTTGTATGCCTGCAGAACCATTTATCAATAGTGAGGAAGAAACGGAGGCAAACCCAGAAACCTGACTATGTCTATGACGCCAAAAACCTACGTCAGTTTATGTCGTTGCTATTTGTTTTTTAATTTTTCTTTTAATATCTATACTTCACACAGTCGGAACCCCTACCCACTGACAGAAACACAAACACACACACTTAAAGACACACAACCATTGTTTTCTTTCTCTCTCCCCCTTGGCTCAAATTCACTGCAAGCAGCTGTGACTGTCTGACAGCAGGCTGTGAATGATCTCACCGGCATATTTGCATCTAGTCTCCATAACCGAATAACCCTGGCAGAAGTCTTTCAGCGTTGATAACACCGAGCATGCAGGGGTTCAGTGGGCTGCTGTTAGCTCTAGCAGCCGTGACATTCACGCACCACTGGAGAAAATAAGTGCCATTTTAAAGCCATTTAGTGTCATGATTGGAACTGTCCATCTCTATTAAGACTAGCTTGTGAGTCAGTAGCAAAAATGACAAGTCTTTCCCATCAGTTGTGAAAGGCTCTTCTATTTATTGGGATTATCATCATAAAAATCAATGAGGGAGGTTCAGACAGTGTTAGTATATATCTGTCTGCTTGCACACCTGCTCGCAGTTTGTCAAAGTGAGAGAAACTTTGTGTTTAATCCATCCTTTATAAGCAACTAAGTGATTGCCATGGCGCACACACATACACACTCGGACGCCACTTCTTTCCACTTTGGCATCACTGCAACGCTGATTGTTTCACCATCTTACAGATGAGAGAGAGAAGTTGTGACATTTAAACTCAAGCCTATAGTTTCCCCTTCACTGGGACTCTGTTGTCATGGCAGCAAACCAACCAACTGGCTTGTTTTAAATGGACTTTAGTTGACAGGGGAAGTTGGATGGCGAAATCAGCTGCAGGCGCAGTAATGGTACTGTTTTTGCAGCATTTGTTAATGCGTTTGAACTATTTGTTTGTGGAGCATTTCTTAGAAGTAGTGAATGAAACTCTTAATGAATGTTCCCAGTAATCCAGGTAATGGAATATCTAATAATCTTAAATACATGGCAACTGGAAGACTTACTTTGCCTTCTTGCCATTTAACTGCTCTTCTGAATGACTGGTGGGAAATTTCTCCAGCACTTAACCTCTCTGAGAAATTCACACCCTGACATCACATGAGAGCTACTTGGTAGTCCTGTGAGAGTCATTGGAGTCACATAAATGGAGGTGTGAATGAACTGATGTAAGTGGCTGATAAGTGATGCAGCAGTCCCACCCCTGTCTTCGTTCGGGGTTCGTTGTTCAGGCTTGATGTACTGTGGATGACCCTCTTCACGTCTCCTCCAAACCGCCTGTCTTCTCTGCCCAAAATATGTCCTTCATTGTCTTCAGAGGAGTGAATGAGGGGAAGGGGGAGGATGAGCGCTGAGGGGCAATCAACCACGACAGGATGATTCAGGAAAAAAATCCACAGGAAGACCTTTTCCTCTGAATTATTACAAGAGTCATTTGAGCAGAAATCTTACTAAGTAATAGACTTGCGAAGTGGGAGGTTCTGCTGTTTATGGAAGTGTTCTTTTTTCCCATTCTTCATTTCCATTTTTTTTTCTTTTTAACAATATAATTACTGTTACTACACTCAGAAACACGGTGCTCTCCCAGATAATGCAACGACCCTACAGGTTTATGTTAGTGGCACCCAGTTTAAATTATTTCAGCTTAGTTTCTGAGAAATGATGTTGCGTCTGTAATTTTGGCATGGCAGATGGGTTTTAGTACTTATGATACCCATGAGCCTTGGGTGCTGTTGCTTTGGAGAAGAAGCCAGGGGCCAAAGAATTCAAAATGCTTTGTCATTGCTGTTTTTAACAAAATACTATGCACTGATGATTGAACCAAGCCGTAGAAGTGCTCCAACTATAAGTCATGTAAAATTGTCTATGGGGAAAAACAAATGGGACGTTTAATTCCGGAACCACGGGTGCCTGAAAAGCTCCCTCCTACTTTGCAACTCTTACGGTTTTATACTGTTAATTTAATGATATATATTTTTAATTCCACAGTGCGTTTTTGGAGAAAGATGGTAATAAATGACATGTATCAATCTATTCCTCAACAACGCTCTGGAATGAGTTGACCAACTTGTAGTCACAAATTTCATAATAGTGATAAGATGTTTTGATTCTCAATGAAGAGCTCAGTTTGCTTTTAACAAATCTAAAACCACCTTTCCATTGTCGGAATTGAGGGGGGATTGCACCTGACAATTTTTGTAATTTTCCAAAACTGACAATCCAACATTTATGCCTACTTCATGTAGTGATTGGCCAGGGGGAGGTTAGCCTGATTTTTAGGATTTGAACTTCTTGTTCTGCCTCTTTTTTCAATTCTTCACACAGCTACTTCTGTCTTTTTTCCTTTGTACAAATGAGTGCAGCACCATCAACACCTTTGAAGAGACTGCCCAAGGGTCTGCGTCATTATTCCTGTTCTAATGGTTATTGTGTCATACCACGCCCTTTAATTGCAGGCTTTCTGCCCAACCTTTGAGTTTGGCCATTTGGAAAAATTAAAACACTTGCTTTTAGACATGTTTGGATAACACGTGGTATGTACTATTTCGTCTCAAGCGCACTCTGGCCTTATTGCAACAGCTTTGTAGTAATTAAAGTAAATTGCAAGTATTGAAGGTGTCCTTCCTGTTGCAGCACCTCTTGATCAACACAGTGAGTCAGAAGAGCCATTTTTCAGTTGTCAGTCTTGACCTTTGACCGCTCAGAGGACATGGAAAGGTGAAAGGAGACATTCCCTGTTGTGTTAACTAAAGAATCCCAATAATATGTTTTTATTGTGTGTCTAATGGGCAGCAGTGCTTGTGGAGTTGCCACTGTTTTGTTGAGTCATTACATTGAAACATTTTGTTGCCAGGAAATATTTGACATGTTTTTGATCTTTTTGCCTGCTTTGTTAGTCTGTGGCTAGACACATTATCCATTTGCCTTCTGTGTAGGGCTCTTTATGGTGCAGGTAGTGCAGATTCAAAACAGCTAAAGGTCCAGATATATTTAAAAACAGACATGGACAAGGGCAGTGGACAGTTATGCATGTATTAACTAATGTATATTACATCATGTGGGCCCTTACGTCCATTCAAATGTGGAAAGTATAACTTGCGCTTAATAGTAAAGCTCATTGAAGGTATCCGTTGAGAGACCTCCAAAAGTTGCCGATGACCGATGGGAGTTACTTGCCAGACAAAGACAAAATTATCATTTTGCTGGTATGCTCTCCTGACCTGATCAGGCAGTTTTAGACCACCCTACATGCCATTTTCAACTGAAGTCTTAACCATAGCTTTTTGGCACAGCTGCTAAGTCAGCGTATCCCGTTTCTGAGTGCATTTTCAGGCTTTTCTACTCAGTATGAGACAGTTATGGCAGCTTAATACAACATGCCACATTGTTTTTACTGGCTGGCAAAGCTGCTGGTGCCACAAGTCCTTTGACATCATATTGTGTGGGGCCATTTTTAGCCAAACCTTAAAACTAGGTTACACTTAGATGACAAATTGATGTGGAGCTGGAATACTTCTCCTCACCAACACTTTGACTGGTTCTGTGTGGGCTACAGTGTGGGTTAGTTTAGATGACGGAGAGAGAGAGAGTCTGTAAACAGCAGGTTATGTGATTTGTGTTTCAGCCTCCTGTGAGGGGATGCATTTATGTTTTCACATACATTTATGTTTGTGTTAGATTTGGGTGTGTGTTGGAATGTACTTAAGTGGTGTGTGTATGGACTTAGTATTTCTGGGATTATTTTAAAGTTGCCATACAAACACTTCCTTTATACAATAATGAATAGGATTTTAATAGTAATGTGTTCATAAATTTAAAGGATTACCTGTATGAGGAAATGTCTCTTCAAATAACTGTTGGTATACTGTTAGTTTAATTTCTTTGCCCTAAAAATGCTTCATTTCCAGCGGCCACACAGGCAGTTGACAAGCTATCCCATCTGTGATTTGAGCATACTGTATTTCTTGGTAACTCCAAAATATTCAGTTTATTATCATATATAAGCAAATCCTCTCATTTGAGAAGCTTGAAGCAACAAATGTTTTTGAATTTTTTTGGCCTCTATATAGGACTAACTGTTGTTTTGAGTTTTGACAGTCTATTTGCCATCACCAAAACTGGACTCATGAAAGAGAGGCAGTTAATGTGAGCTAGACTGCGTCCTTCTTATAATGTGAGACGAACACAACACTGAGTGTGCTGCAGCTACCAGGGACTCAGCATGTACTAATTTAACATGAATGACAATTAACATCCTATAGGAATAAGTGCTAATCTTAGCAAGCTACAGTAACTAGTCTCCACTTTTTGATAGAAAGCTTGTTAACCTAACTTGCCATCCTCCGCTTTAAAGGTGGAATAAAACTGTGACAGCACGATGGGGTCTTCCTAATATTAAATGTCGTGAAGAGATAGACATCTTTAGTCAGTAATAGTTGATAGCAGACTTTATGTAGGCAAGAGAGGAAAAACAACAACAAAACAAAACACAACAAAAAAACCCCATTCTGCTTATCAATGTTAGTAGGCTTCTTCTAGCAATGCTGACTCTCAAATGTCAGTCAAACAGTCATGGGAAATGCCCACTAAAAGGCCTGAAGCTTAGACACTGTTTCCACAAGTATGTCCAAAAACAGTTTAGTCCTCCATTTGAGAAATGGAAAAATATGCACAATAGCGTCAGTACCTTTTTATAGTTTATTTTTATTTACACAAAAAGAATTCTGCATTCAAATTTCAGTTCAACATTAAAGATTTGCTGTTGAATCTTTATTCCTCCCCATAATTAGTGTTTTCCTTTGCATTCTGTCACTCTTTGCCTTTCTATTCTTGACTCTAATTTTCTCTCACTACACAGTGTACACACAGAGTTATTTTTTGCCATTGACTTTATACCACTAGAGAAAGCAGTCAGGGAATTGATAAGGTTCAATGGGGTTTAAAGACATTTGAGGTTACAAACATACCATCTTATTCCCTGCTATCTGTGTTGCATTGATTCCAACCTTGATAGACCTGCTGCAGGGTGTAGCTGGTTAGTAACATGGTGGGGGTGTCTGTGTCTTAAGTGATTGTAGGTGAGTCTAATGGTATCTAAACAGAGCAGGGCAGCCCCTCCTTGGCTGCAGAGCAAAGATAGGCCCAGTTTAGACTACCAGGCAGGAAAAGGACTTACTGCTGACTGTCTGGATATGTATGTTTCAAGTGAAGCCCAGGGGAATGCATGTGCTGAACGTGCATGACTCTGTGTGTGTGTGTGTGTGTGTGTGTGTGTGTGTGTGTGTGTGTGTGTATGGGAAGAGGAAGAAAATGCATTGTAGTGTCTCCCTGCCCAGAGAGTGCTTCAGTCTCTAAGTGTGTATGGAATCAGTTGCTAACATGCTACATGGTCAGTGATTGTGTAATATCCACTGTGCACTCAAGTAGTGAGTGGGTGTACAAATATCACTGCACAGTTCACATTTAGACACATTCAACAGGAGCTTGCATGACCTGAGACTGCAGTCATAGTCTGCTTTTTTATTAAGAGTGTAATACATAATTCAGGATCTATAAAATATTTGTTACATTACTTAAAGCCTTAGTAGAATTTACCTTGGCTTGCACCATTTCATTACATAAATCAGTGCTAAAAAGTCCCAATGTAATACATTTTCTTTGCATTTTCCCTTCATGTACTCATTTATTATTGTGAAAATAATCAAATTAACTGCATCTTCACTTACTTATCTTTATATATTTCTGTTCCTTCAGTCATGCCACTTGTCACTGAATGTACAGCAAAAATAAGGTGAATCTGCACTTTTACAGAGGTCAGTGGTCCATGTACAGTATATCTGAATTATAAAAGTTCCTTAGGAGTTAATATTGATGAGCATGTGACAAGTTAAAATCCTGCATCTCATTTAAAGTGTTGAGTCAGAAGTGCTGCTGTAATGTGTCAGTAGGAAAGATGATGACATTAAAGCTACACTATTCAATATTTTTATATTAGAAATGGATCAAATAACTGTGTGTGATGTGAAAGGGTTCATTTGTAGTGATGAACCCACAGAGAGTTCTCACCCAACTCTGCAATTTCCCCTCATTTTTTCAGGGTGTTTTTGATGCTCTTTAAGCTCAATGTTTTGGTTTTCTGGTCCGCAACTTGAATTTTTCGGTTCACTCTCACGGCTCTCCACAATCTGATTTCCAGCTGTAGTGGATAGCTTTTTTCAGTGAAAAAACCTTTAAGAAAACCACTGTATCCTACAAACGAAGCACCAACTGGCAGACTGACGAAGTTAGCAAATAGCTAGTGAACATAGAGGGGCGCTTGGCATCTAAAGACCCCTATATTTGGTGAGTTAAAAGGAAATAGAAAATTGGACTTTAGTTTTCAGTTGGCCAGAAACACAATGCTAAATGAATGCTAATATTGCTCTAATGTGTCAGCTGGATGTGTAAAAAATGCAATTATTTGCTAACACATTCACCATAACAACTTTGCGAGACACTGCCAGAAATCAATTAGTGCAGCTTTAAAAAAGCAAAGCATGTTTTCATATAAAGTGACTGGTGAAATGGTTCTCCATTGGTGATTGAATTTTCTCCAACCTTCTTGAGACACTCAAGCTTTAAAAAAAGGTTGACACTTTTTCCTTGTAAAGCAGACATTTTGGAGATGGGAGTTTGAATCATTAGAAATATTATATTATATATTATATTAAATAATATTTATGTGTAATTCTCTCATTGGTAGACAGAAAAATGGCATTAACCATACATTAACAATAATGATAAAACAAGCCTCAAGCTAGCTCTTCGCTAATTTATGCTGTAAATTACTCTAAGTGGGCTAACACACTAGTGTGCTTGTAGGACTGTTATTTATTATTTAGCATCTGCTGTCACAGATCTGGAAGTGCAGTCATGAGCATACTAAGAATTAGGCTTTTTGACTTATTTAACTTTTATTTATCCAGGTAAAATTCATTGTACTAGTTGGGGCTAAGTGTCCTCCTCAAGGGAAATCTCGCCGTCCCTTCACCTACACAAATCCAACTATACAAAGGGAACACTGCATAGTTATTGTACACATTTAGTGTATTAGGTAATGATAGTTCAAGGTTTTAAATAGGCTTTGTCTGTGTGTGTGTGTGTGTGTGTGTGTGTGTGTGTGTGTGTGTGTGTGCGTATGTTTGGGAACATTCAGTGCCTCTGTTCCCATCCCGTTCTGATGTTGGCTTATTTTTAGCTGCGTTTCTCTCAGGAGCCTTTGGCTGGGTTCAACTGCTTGTTTTTCTTCCCATACTCTACCTGTGTGCATGTACGTCTGTCTGCCTGCCATTCTCCCTGTCAGTGTCACTCTCTCTCTCTGACAGAAATTGGTAGACGTTCCCTCAAGACGTTTGCGTAGATACACTCTCTCCGAGACGTGCACGCAGAGACTTCAATCCTATTCACTTGACAAGATTTCCTGAATCCCCTCATGAAAACAGTGCAGTTGGAGAAGAGAGGGAGTTTGTCTTGTTTCTTTTTCGCTCTCTCTCTATCTTTCTCTGTGCGTGACTAAAAGAGACAGGGACACAAAAGAAGGGAGACACCACTCTTATTTAAGACCTCAAGAGGAGAATTAAAGCTACCAGAACCAGAGCCTGTCTATTAATAGACCACCTTTTAGTGACACTCTGTCTTTCTATCCTGTCTCCTTCTTTCTACCCTCTTCTTAATTTTCTTTTCCCTTTTCTCCATTTCTCCTCCTTCCTTACTTCCCGGCTCATCATCTAACCCTTCCTTCCATCTTTCTTCCCTATCTGTCACCAAACCCCTGCACTGATCTCACTTCTTCTCTCCGTTTACAGATTCTGATGCTGAAACTCAGAGTTTTGGCAGATATTAAGCACTGATCGGATACCACTGCTCTTTTTTCATTTCCATTTTAAAGTCTTATTTACCTTTCTGCTTGGATTAATTCTTTAAAGTGTAACGTAACATAAGACTGTAACTACAGATCCGTTCTTAGCTACACGTGTAGACTTTTATACACCATCGTTCTTTTTTTGGCTTGTTCAAATTTTAATCATGGTGTCCTTAACTCCAACTGACGATTCTTTTCCTCTTTAATCAATTATTTATTTGGTCTGAAAAATGTCAGAAAATAGTGATAAATGTTCATAATGATTTCATCATGTCGTCAGATTGCTTGTTTTTCAGTCCAAAACCCAAAGGTATTCAGTTTACAATTACATAAGACAAAGAAAAGCAGCAAATAGTCAGACTTGAGAAGCTGAAACTAGAGAATCTTTGGCATTTTTGCTTACAAAAATTATGATTTCAGCAATGACCAAAATAGCAACAGACTATTATTCTTTCCATAGACTCAGCTCTAGTTGTAGTAGAATGTTTTGAAGTGTGAAAAAGTATTTAATATGGATTTGTTAAATCTTGCGAAACCCAATCTCTTTTATAATGTCAGCATCGGTACTGATCCCTCTCTTCTCCTCAACCATGGGCCACACTAAGGCAGATAAAAATGAATATATAATTTACATGTTAAAATGACTTCAGTCCAAACAAACCTTTTCAGGTGATTTTGTTTCAGGAAAGCATTCTCCACACAGTAATGTAAAAACTTGGTCCTTCCCTTAGTGAGACAAGCACAATCTGGGTCTGTTTTGGAGCTCTTATTTTGTTTTAATATAGCTGAATATGTAATTTAGCAGGTGTCTTGAACGTATTTTTTGGATCTGTTATCAAACAACTGACAGATCAACTACAACAATACAATACTGATTTGATAGAGGCTCATAAATGCAGCCTGTTAACCAAGGGGAAGTGCAGTTCCCCTGCTGTTGTGCTGAGTTATACTGTTACCTCCCTCTCTCCATGATCATATATTTTGTCTTTTGACATAGCCAAAAACACAATTTATGTGTTGTTATTGACATTTTTCTGTTTCTGATATCAGACAACTGCACAAGAATTAAATAGTCATTTTGTTGTGGCCCATCAGTGCAGTCTGCGTAAACATAGATACAGATCAATGATGTAACCGCTACTGTGTGATTGGCTATATGTGCAGTAAAGAATCGAATGGTAGAAAGAAGGGAAAGCAACAAAGTCTGTGAAGGTGTACCTCATCGTGCAGGAAAAGATTTGTTTCTCTTGTTAACACTACAAAACAAGACTGGCATTTTCATATTCAGCCATTCTTTATAGTGCATCTACAGAAGTTTTTAAAAAAAGAGGTTTTAACGAATGCAGCCTTGTTGTGATTGTGAATCCAAAAAAGAAGAGAAAAGATGTTTTCTCAAATTTAGCAGGCTTACAGTTCTCTTACAATTCTCCAGAACTCTTGCCTCCTCCTATCAGCAGGATTTGAGAGGGAAAGAAAGAAATAAAGAGGGAGGGGTGAACAGGGAATCCTCTTTTGAGGCAAACCCTTTCTGCAGCCCCTGACAGAGAGACAGACAGAGGAGCGAAAGAGATTACTAGTACATGCCAGACAAGGTGCTGATACTGCGGAGCGTTAATCTTTAACAGATTGGGGCCGCACTCCTCCCGGTGCCTTCTGTGTCTGGCTTTTCATCTGTGTGGTGTGTGTTAGTGTGTACGTCCCCCCGTTACTCAGAACCTTTGTCGATTTTGAATGAAGGTCAGTCAATTCTACGGTGGTACTCTTGTTCAGTTAGCAGTATTATTAAACCTTGGTACTCTCAGTTCCCTGTGGAGTGATTGGAACTGCAGGGTGGCTGAGTAGTTAGAAACATCGTATTTCAACTGGATGACCAACATACGAGGGTTTCAGTTGGCAAGCATCCACCCTGCAGCAATGTCCTTGAGCAAGACGTTGAACTTCCAGCAAGAGAAGTGTTTTTCAGTGTGGCTGACCTCTAACCTCCTTGGTAAGAGGAAAACAGAAAGAGAAATTTCCCATGAAATCTGTAAAAATTTTATTGGTTTGTAGTTCTGTATCAGTTCTTCAAACTTCATGCGGGGTTAGTAAAATTTGGAAAAGGTTTGGAAATTTGTTAGGTGTTATCAAGTTCCGAGAAGTGTCATAATTTGACAAAACTTTCTAAAGGCTGTTAATCCAAGATCCTGCACATACAGTCTATTATAAGTCCGAGAAACTTTTCACATCGTCGTTGTGAGTAGGTTTGCAACTAACAGTTATTTTCAGTATCGATTATTCTTTGGATTATTTTCAAAATTGATTGTTAAAATGTCAGGAAATAGTGAAAAACGCCCATTGCAATTTTCTGGAGCCCAAGTTTATTGCTTGTTTTATCTGAACTGCAGCCCAAAACCCAGATAGGAAAGAAAGATATTCAGTTTACTATCACACATGGCAAAGAAAACGGAGCATCAAATCCTCACATTTGAGAACCCGGAACAAGCAGCTGAAGTTTTCTGTCGATCAACTAATCAATTAATTGACTAATTATTTAAGATATAGTTGTGAAGACATTTTTCCAATAAACTGGTCTGGCGTAGCGAACAGTCATTCCAATGTCTATAGTTTAAAGATTAAGAATGAGTTTGGAATAGGAACCCGTGAAGTGTGACATGGATGCAGACCTGTCCCAGTGACTAAGCACAACAAATATTCAGATAGGGGCTTTGGCACTTATCAAATTAATTGGATTAATTCAGATCTTTGATTTTATGTAATTTGTAAAATGTTAGCACTGTGAAATTTCAATTATTACAAGGTGCACCAAAAGGTTATTTTCCAGTCTAAAGGTAACGTAAACTTGCGCATAACTACAGTAGCTGTCATGAGTTGTGCGCAAGTGTTGCAGTTTTCTGGACTTCTGTGACTCCAGGATGGTAACTGGCTCTGGCTATCTTGTAGTAAATCTAAGTGGTCCCATCTACAAGAGGGATCTGCTACAAAAAAGACTACACGGAGATCTGAGCTCTCGGTTTGTGGTTGTTGCCGAGGCGTCATCCCTGGCTGAGAGAGGTGGGAGTTTGAAATATTTTTTATGTTCTCGTTTAAAAAAAATCTGTTGCCTAACTATCTCACATAACACAACCTAAAAAATGCTGTTTCAATCATGTTTTAGTCTTGCATCATTTTGCAGGAAAAAAAAATCAATCAAAATTGTTAATCGTTCTCCAATATTCAGATTTTAGTTTTTGGTCATATCACCCAGTCCTACTTAAGATATTCTTACAGCTCCAGATAGTGTATTCATTAGCCTATTTTTATTATTGTGTGAAATGTGTATGTCTGAGATTCATTGAAGTGATTTTCTGCTCTGCTTATGGTAGTGATTATTTTTAGGGCAATGCAGTTGAGCAGAGAGAGAAACTAGATGAAGAAAACAACTGATGTATTAGTAACTTGGGCGTCCATATCGGTGGCTGGTAATATAGCATCATTTTCAGGAAGATCACAGCTTCAGTAACCACATCGGCAGTCATATGTCCCTGCAAGGCATTTTGACCCAGAGCTGTGTCAAGATTTGTCCAGATAGATTCACTACATAGTTGGAATTCCTAAAGGAATGGCTAACCTGACCTGCCCTTGGAGGTCCTTGAAGGGACTTATCTGTGGAGAGACTGGACTGTGTCAAGCACACAAAGCAAAACACTGATGTCCCTTCATGCCTAACCAAAGTTTTAAAGGATGTCAAAATAGGAGTGAGAAGCCGATTCTGGGTTTGGTATTTAGGGTTAATCCAATTAGGTATTTAAATCATAAAATACAGTTAGGTAAGTATGTGGACAGTTACACAATTTTTGTAATTTTGCCTGTGTACACCACCGCAATGGATTTGAAATGAAACCATCAAGATGTGATTGAACTGTAGACATTCATCTTTAATTCAGTGGGTTTAACAAAAATATCACGTTAACCATTTAGGAATTACAGCCATTTTTATACATAGTCCATCAAATTCAGAGGCGCAAAAGTAATCGGACAGTTGACTAACAGTCAGTCTCATGGCCAGGGATTGGCTGTTCCTTTTTTATTTCATCACAAGTTAAGCAGATAAAAGTTGTGGAGTTGATTCCAACTAACAGAAAGATGGCAGAAACTTTAGGAGCGGCGAAATCAGCAATTTGGTACATTCTTAAAAAGAGAGAATGAATTGTTGAGATCAGCAACACCAAAAGGACTGGAAGACCTGAAAGACAGCTAGTGCTGACAATCTCTTTCCTTGAGAAAGAAAATCCTTCACAACCTCTAGCCAGGTCAAGGTCCCTTGAGGAGGTAGGTGTATCATTTTCAAAGTCAACACTCAAGAACAGAAATACCAGATTAGATTTAGAATTACAAAAACAACAAAATAGCCTGCAAGATTCTTTGGACAAATGAAACCAACATTAACTTGTACCAGAATGATGGGAAGAGAAGAGTATGGAGAAGTAAAGGAACGGCTCATAATCCAAAGCATACCACATCAACTGTCAAACATGGTAGAGGCAGTGTTATGGCATGGGCATGTATGGCTGCCAATGGAACTGGGTTACTGGCATTTATTGATGATGTGACTGCTGATAAAGTTGCAGGATTAATTCTAAAGTGTATAGGGCTATGCTATCTGCTCAGATTCAGCCAAATGTCGCAAAAGTGATAGGATGCAAACCCAAACCCAAGTAACCCAAGAGCTTCTCAAGGCTGAGACATGGAATATACTTCAATGGCCACGTCAGTCACCTGACCTCAACCGTATTGAGCATGTTTTATATATGGCATGTACCACAGAGAAATGGAAATAGAGTTAGGGACAGGAGGCAAGTTTGTCTGCAGATCAGAGGAGATGAAGAAGGAAATAAAAGTAGAGAGAATCAGGAGTTTGTGTGTGTGTGTTTGTGAGTGTGTATTGCCTGTGAGCAGGTGGATATTGGGGGACTTAAATGTGGTTGAAGAGACGAGAGGAGAGCACAGATAGAAGGTAGCCAGCTGGGCCAGATGTGATCTCTGTCTCCTCCTCCCTGCCCTTCTTTCCTCTGCTTGATCTGACCACCTGCTTTCTCTCTCTCTCACACACTATCACAAAAACACACTCACACAGGCAGTATTTCAAGTTCAGGTTTGCAGATTCTTACTCGCACAGCTGACAAAATAACAGAAACAGCACCAGCAATCAAGTAAAAGAATTGATAAATAGCTGTCTTGGTTTATTGGATTGTGTCCCAGTGTGCAAACAGAAATTTTACTTTCTTATCAGATCCTGAGTCTGGTTTCTCCAGCTCTCACACTGGTCCCTTGGTACCAGGAGGCCTCTGGTCTATTGTGGTTCAATCAAAGGCCAGAGAGGTCAACAGATGACTAGTAACAA